>NC_133535.1:6218548-6390905 GCF_048544455.1 Silene latifolia | reverse complement strand
TTCAGTTACGTATTGCCTGACGCTATTAGTGATTAAAAGCTCGTTATTTGAGTTAATTGAAAAATATGTTAAAAAGGTTGATTCCTGAAATCGAAATGAATTCTGCTGGATAGCGATTGATTGAAAAAGGAGAAAAGAAGCAGTGGTCGACCTTCTGAGCAGTTCAAATTGGAAGTGTATAATACACGTTTTCGGGATTCAGGGTCGCGGAACAAAATTCTCAGAAATCATGTGAAAGTTCCTCGTGTCGGATAAAGCGGCCCAAAGTTTGTACCAACAAAAGACATTGGAGATACCCGTTACCTAAACCGGCATTCGCCAATCCTCGGGTTATCGTGAAAAATGTGTTAAAATGTGTTAAAAGCTCGTTATTTGAGGATGAAATCGAACATGTTAATTCCTGAAATGAGCTCGGACGCGTGATTGAAAAACAGGGAGAAAAAGAAACATGGTCCGATACGACCTTCCCGAGCAGCTCGGAATTGAAGTGTATAATACACGGTTTATCGGGATTCCGAGGTCGGAACAAAATTTTAGTAAATCACATAGAAAGTTCGTCGTGTTGAATCGCGGCCCGCAAAGTTTGAGCACCAACGGAAGACATTTGGGGTGCGGTATGCCTAAACCGACGATGTCGAGATCTCGGGTTATCGTGAAAAATGTGTTAAAGCTCGTTATTTGAGCACGAAATCGAACATGTTAATTTACGAAATGAGCTCGAACGCGTGATTGAAAAAGCAATGAGGAGAAAACGCGGTCGATCGACCTTTGAACGGCTCAAATTGGAAGTGTATAATACACGGTTTTTGGGATTAGGAGTCCGGAACAAAATTCTCCAGGAAAATCACGCAGAAAGTTCCTCGTGTCGAGATAATACGACCCACGCAAGATTGAGTACCAACGGAAGACATTTGAGATGTAGGTGAACCCAAAACGGACATTCGGCAGATCCTCGGGTTATCGTGAAAAATATGTTAAAAGCTCGTTATTTGGTGGAAATCGAACATGTTAATTCCCGAAATGGGCTCGGATGCGTGATTGAAAAACAAGGAGAAAAAGAAACAGGTCGTGCGACCTTCCGAGCAGCTCAAATTGAAGTGTATAATACACGGTTTTCGGGATTAGGGTTCCAGGAACAAAATTCTCGGAAATCGCATAGAAAGTTCCTCGTGTCGAGATAAAGCGGCCACGCAAAGTTTGAGTACCAACGGAAGAGATTTGGGGGTGCTTGGGTGTACCAAAACCGGCATTCGCCAATCCTCGGGTTATCGTGAAAATGTGTTAAAATGTGATAAAAGCTCGTTATTTGAGGGCGATATCGAACATGTTAATTCTGAAACGACATCGGACGCGTGATTGAAAAACAGGAGAAAAGAAACGAGTCAAATACGACCTTGAATGGCTTAAATTGAAGTGTATATAATACGGTTTCGGGATTAGGGGTCCGGAACAAAATTCCTTGGAAATCAAATAGAAAGTGCCTCGTTTCAGATAAAGCTGCCACGCAAAGTTTGAGTACCAACGGAAGACATTTGGGGTCTTAGGTGTGCCACAAACCGGCGTTCGCCGATCCTCGGGTTATCGTGAAAAATGTGTTAAAAGCTCGTTATTTGAGGTTGAAATCGAACATGTTAATTCCTGAAATGAGCTCGGACGCGTGATTGAAAAACAGGGAGAAAAAGAAACAGGGTTCGGTACGACCTTACGAACGGCTGAAATTGAAGTGTATAATACACGGTTTTTTCGGGATTAGGGGTCCGGAACAAAATTCTCCGGAAATCAAATAGAAAGTACCTCGTGTCAGATAAAGCGGCGTCGCAAAGTTTGAGTACTTACGGAAGACATTTGGGGGTCTTGCATGTAAAGCCCTAAACCAAAGTTATTGATCCGTGATTAAAAAGCTCGTTATTTGAGGTTATCGTGAAAAATATGTTAAAAGGTCGTTATTTGAGGCTGAAATCGAACATGTTAATTCTCGAAATGGGCTCGGATGCGTGATTGAAAAACAAGGAGAAAAAGAAACAGTGCGGTGCGACCTTCCGAACGGCTCAAATTGAACCGTATAATACACGGTTTTCGGGATTAGGGTTCGCGGAACAAAATTCTCGGAAATCGCATAGAAAGTTCCTCGTGTCGGATAAAGCGGCCACGCAAAGTTTGAGCACCAACGGAAGACATTTTGGAAGTGCGGTGTGCCACAAACCGACATTCGCCGATCCCGGGTTATCGTGAAAAATGTGTTAAAATGTGTTAAAAGCTAGTTATTTGAGGTTGAAATCGATCATGTTAATTCACGAACGAGCTCGGACCGTGATTGAAAAACAGGGAGAAAAAGAAACAGGGTCAGCTACGACCTTCCGAACAGCTCAAATTGAAGTGTAATACACGGTTTCGGGATTAGGGGTCCGGAACAAAATTCTCCAGAAATCACATAGAAAGTTCCTCGTGTCAGATAAAGCGGTCACGCAAAGTTTGAGTACCAACGGAAGACTTTGGAGTGCGGTGTGCCCTGAAACCGGCATTCGATCCTCGGGTTATCGTGAAAAATGTGTAAAATGTGTTAAAAGCTCGTTATTCGAGGCTGAAATCGAACATGTTAATTCCTCAAATGAGCTCGGACGAGTGATTGAAAAACAGGGAGCAAAAGAAACATGGTCGACGACCTTCGAACGGCTCAAATTGAAGTGTATAATAAACGGTTTTCGGGATTCGAGTCTGAAAGAAAATTCTCCGGAAATCACATAGAAAGTTCCTCGTTTGTAAAGCATGACCACGCAAAGTTTGAGTACTAACGGAAGACATTTGGGGTGCCGATGTGCCACAAATCAAGCATTCGTCGATCCTCGGGTTATCGTGAAAAATGTGTTAAAATATGTTAAAAGCTCGTTATTTGAAATTTGAGATCGAACATGTTAATTCCTGAAATGAGCTCGGACGCGTGATTGAAAAACAGCGAGAAAAACAAACTGGTCCGATACGACCTTCGAACGGCTCAAATTGAAGTGTATAATCATATACACGGTTTTTTGAAGTCAGGGGTCCCGAGAACAAAAATTTTCGGAAATCACATAGAAAGTTCCTTGTGTCAGATAAAGCGGCCACGCAAAGTTTGAGTACCAACGGAAGACATTTGGGGTTCGGTGTGCCACAAACCGGCATTCGCCGATCCTCGGGTTATCGTGAAAAATGTGTTAAAATGTGTTAGAAGCTCGTTATTTGAGGCTGAAATCGAACATGTTAATTCCTGAAACGAGCTCGAACGCGTGATTCAAAAACAGGAGAGAAAGAAAACGGTCCGGCACGACCTTCCGAACGGCTTAAATTGAAGTGTATAATACACGGTTTTTCGGGATTCCGGGGTCCCGGAAAAAAATTCTCCGGAAATCACATAGAAAGTTCCTCGTGTCGGATAAAGCGGCCACGCAAAGTTTCAGTACCAACGGAAGACATTTGGGGGTGCGGTGTACCCAAACCAAAGATTCGCCGATCGTCGGGTTATCATGAAAAATGTGTTAAAAGCTCGTTATTTGAGGCTGAAATCGAACATGTTAATTCCTGAAATGAGCTCGGACGCGTGATTGAAAAACAGGGAGCAAAAGAAACATGGTCCGGTACGACCTTCCGAACGGCTTAAATTGAAGTGTATAATACACGATTTTTCGGGATTAAAGTGCGGGACAAAATTTTCCGGAAATCACATAGAAAGTTCTTCGTGTCAGATAAAGCAGTCACGCAAAGTTTGAGTACCAACGGAAGACATTTGGGGGTGCTGGTATGCCACAAACCAGCATTCGCCGATCCTCGGGTTATCATGAAAAATGTGTTAAAAGCTCGTTATTTGAGGCTGAAATCGAACATGTTAATATCTGAAATGAGCTCAGACGCGTGATTGAAAAACAAGGAGAAAAAGAGACAGGGTCCGGTACGACCTTCCGAACGGCTCAAATTGAAGTATAATACACGGTTTTTCGAATTCCGGGGTCCCGGAACAAAATTCTCCGAAAATCACATAGAAAGTTCCTCGTGTCAGATAAAGCGGTCACGCAAAATTTGAGTACCAACGGAAGACATTTTGGGGTGCCGGTGTGCCACAAACCAGCATTCGCCGATCCCCGGGTTATCGTGAAAAATGTGTTAAAATGTGTTAAAAGCTCGTTATTTGAGGCTGAAATCGAACATGTTAATTCCTGAAATGGGCTCGGACGCGTGATTGAAAAACAGGGAGAAAAAGAAACAGGGTCTGGTACGACCTTCCGAACGGTCAAATTGAAGTGTATAATACACGGTTTTTCGGGATTACGGGGTCCCGGAACAAAATTCTCCGGAAATCACATAGAGAGTTCCTTATGTCAGATAAAGCGGCCACGCAAAGTTTGAGTACCAACGAAAGACTTTTTGGGGTGCCGGTGTGCCACAAACCAGCATTCGCCGATCCCCGGGTTATCGTGAAAAATGTGTTAAAATGTGTTAAAAGCTCGTTATTTGAGGCTGAAATCGAACATGTTAATTCCTGAAACGAGCTCGGACGCGTGATTGAAAAGCAGGGAGAAAAAGAAACAGGGTCCGATATGACCTTCCGAAAGGCTCAAATTGAAGTGTATAATACACGGTTTTTCGGGATTCCGGGGTCCCGGCACAAAATTCTCTGGAAATCACATAGAAAGTTTCTCGTGTCAGATAAAGCGGCCACGCAAAGTTTGAGTACCAACGGAAGACATATGGGGGTGCCGGTGTGCCACAAACGAGCATTCGCCGATCCTCGGGTTATCGTGAAAATAGTGTTAAAATGTGTTAGAAGCTCGTTATTTGAGGCTTAAATCGAACATGTTAATTTTTGAAACGAGCTCGGACGCGTGATTGAAAAACAGGGAGAAAATGAAATTGGGTCCGGTACGACCTTTCGAACGGCTCAAATTGAAATGTATATGACACGGTTTTTCGGGATTCCTGGATCCCGGAACAAAATTCTCGGAAAATCACATAGAAAGTTCCTCGTGTCAGATAAAGCGGCCACGCAAAGTTTGAGTGCCAACGGAAGACTTTTTGGGGTGCCGGTGTGCCACAAACCAGCATTCGCCGATCCCCGGGTTATCGTGAAAAATGTGTTAAAATGTGTTAAAAGCTAGTTATTTGAGGTTGAAATCGATCATGTTAATTCCTGAAACGAGCTCGGACCCGTGATTGAAAAACAGGAGAAAAGAAACAGTGGTCCGCACGACCTTCCGAACGGCTCAAATTGAAGTGTAATACACGGTTTTTCGGGATTCCGGGGTCCCGGAACAAAATTCTCCAGAAATCACATAGAAAGTTCCTCGTGTCAGATAAAGCGGTCACGCAAAGTTTGAGTACCAACGGAAGACTTTTGGGGGTGCCGGTGTGCCACAAACCAGCATTCGCTGATCCTCGGGTTATCGTGAAAAATGTGTAAAAATGTGTTAAAAGCTCGTTATTCGAGGCTGAAATCGAACATGTTAATTCCTCAAATGAGCTCGGACGAGTGATTGAAAAACAGGGAGCAAAAGAAACATGGTCCGGTACGACCTTCCGAACGGCTCAAATTGAAGTGTATAATAAACGGTTTTTCGGGATTCCGGAGTCCTGAAAGAAAATTCTCCGGAAATCACATAGAAAGTTCCTCGTTTCAGGTAAAGCAGCCACGCAAAGTTTGAGTACTAACGGAAGACATTTGGGGGTGCCGATGTGCCACAAATCAGCATTCGTCGATCCTCGGGTTATCGTGAAAAATGTGTTAAAATATGTTAAAAGCTCGTTATTTGAGGCTGAGATCGAACATGTTAATTCCTGAAATGAGCTCGGACGCGTGATTGAAAAACAGCGAGAAAAACAAACTGGGTCCGGTACGACCTTCCGAACGGCTCAAATTGAAGTGTATAATCATATACACGGTTTTTCGGAATTCCGGGGTCCCAGAACAAAAATTTTCGGAAATCACATAGAAAGTTCCTTGTGTCAGATAAAGCGGCCACGCAAAGTTTGAGTACCAACGGAAGACATTTGGGGGTTCCGGTGTGCCACAAACCAGCATTCGCCGATCCTCGGGTTATCGTGAAAAATGTGTTAAAATGTGTTAGAAGCTCGTTATTTGAGGCTGAAATCGAACATGTTAATTCCTGAAACGAGCTCGAACGCGTGATTCAAAAACAGGGAGAGAAAGAAACAGGGTCCGGTACGACCTTCCGAACGGCTTAAATTGAAGTGTATAATACACGGTTTTTCGGGATTCCGGGGTCCCGGAAAGAAATTCTCCGGAAATCACATAGAAAGTTCCTCGTGTCGGATAAAGCGGCCACGCAAAGTTTCAGTACCAACGGAAGACATTTGGGGGTGCCGGTGTGCCACAAACCAGCATTCGTCGATCGTCGGGTTATCATGAAAAATGTGTTAAAAGCTCGTTATTTGAGGCTGAAATCGAACATGTTAATTCCTGAAATGAGCTCGGACGCGTGATTGAAAAACAGGGAGCAAAAGAAACATGGTCCGGTACGACCTTCCGAACGGCTTAAATTGAAGTGTATAATACACGATTTTTCGGGATTCCGGGGTGCCGGGACAAAATTTTCCGGAAATCACATAGAAAGTTCTTCGTGTCAGATAAAGCAGTCACGCAAAGTTTGAGTACCAACGGAAGACATTTGGGGGTGCCGGTATGCCCCAAACCAGCATTCGCCGATCCTCGGGTTATCATGAAAAATGTGTTAAAAGCTCGTTATTTGAGGCTGAAATCGAACATGTTAATTTCTGAAATGAGCTCAGACGCGTGATTGAAAAACAAGGAGAAAAAGAGACAGGGTCCGGTACGACCTTCCGAACGGCTCAAATTGAAGTGTTTAATACACGGTTTTGCCGGATTCCGGGGTCCCGGAACAAAATTCTCCGGAAATCATATAGAAAGTTCCTCGTTTGAGGAAAAGCGGCCTCGCAAAGTTTGAGTACTAACGGAAGACATTTGGGGGTGCCGGTGTGTCACAAACTAGCATTCGTCGATCCTCGGGTTATCGTGAAAAATGTGTTAAAATGTGTTAAAGCTCGTTATTTGAGGCTGAAACCGAACATGTTAATTCCTGAAATAAGCTCGGACGCGTGATTGAAAAACAGGGAGAAAAAGAAACAGGGTACGGTACGACCTTCCGAACGGCTCAAATTGAAGTGTATAATACACGGTTTTTCGAATTCCGGGGTCCCGGAACAAAATTCTCCGAAAATCACATAGAAAGTTCCTCGTGTCAGATAAAGCGGTCACGCAAAATTTGAGTACCAACGGAAGACTTTTTGGGGTGCCGGTGTGCCACAAACCAGCATTCGCCGATCCCCGGGTTATCGTGAAAAATGTGTTAAAATGTGTTAAAAGCTCGTTATTTGAGGCTGAAATCGAACATGTTAATTCCTGAAATGGGCTCGGACGCGTGATTGAAAAACAGGGAGAAAAAGAAACAGGGTCCGGTACGACCTTCCGAACGGATCAAATTGAAGTGTATAATACACGGTTTTTCGGGATTCCGGGGTCCCGGAACAAAATTCTCCGGAAATCACATAGAGAGTTCCTTGTGTCAGATAAAGCGGCCACGCAAAGTTTGAGTACCAACGAAAGACTTTTTGGGGTGCCGGTGTGCCACAAACCAGCATTCGCCGATCCCGAGGTTATCGTGAAAAATGTGTTAAAATGTGTTAAAAGCTCGTTATTTGAGGCTTAACTCGAACTTGTTAATTCCTGAAATGGGCTCGGACGCGTGATTGAAAAACAGGGAGAAAAAGAAACAGGGTCCGGTACGACCTTCCGAACGGCTCAAATTGAAGTGTATAATACACGGTTTTTCGGGGTCCCGGAACAAAATTCTCCGGAAATCACATAGAAGGTTCCTCGTGTCAGATAAAGCGGCCACGCAAAGTTTGAGTACCAACGGAAGAGTTTTTGGGGTGCCGGTGTGCCACAAACCAGCATTCGCCGATCCCCGGGTTATCGTGAAAAATGTGTTAAAAGCTTGTATTTGAGGCTGAAATCGAACATGTTAATTCCTGAAACGAGCTCGGACGCGTGATTGAAAAACAGGGAGAAAAAGAAACAGGGTCCGATATGACCTTCCGAAAGGCTCATATTGAAGTGTATAATAAACGGTTTCGGGATTAGGGGTCCCGGCACAAAATTCTCCGGAAATCACATAGAAAGTTTCTCGTGTCAGATAAAGCGGCCACGCAAAGTTTGAGTACCAACGGAAGACATATGGGGGTGCCGGTGTGCCACAAACGAGCATTCGCCGATCCTAGGGTTATCGTGAAAATAGTGTTAAAATGTGTTAGAAGCTCGTTATTTGAGGCTTAAATCGAACATGTTAATTTTTGAAACGAGCTCGGACGCGTGATTGAAAAACAGGGAGAAAATGAAATTGGGTCCGGTACGACCTTTCGAACGGCTCAAATTGAAATGTATATGACACGGTTTTTCGGGATTCCTGGATCCCGGAACAAAATTCTCCGAAAATCACATAGAAAGTTCCTCGTGTCAGAAAAAGCGGCCACGCAAAGTTTGAGTGCCAACGGAAGACTTTTTGGGGTGCGGTGTGCCACAAACCAAAGATTCGCCGATCCCCGGGTTATCGTGAAAAATGTGTTAAAATGTGTTAAAAGCTAGTTATTTGAGGTTGAAATCGATCATGTTAATTCCTGAAACGAGCTCGGACCCGTGATTGAAAAACAGGGAGAAAAAGAAACAGGGTCCGGTACGACCTTCCGAACGGCTCAAATTGAAGTGTATAATACACGGTTTTCGGGATTCGGGGTCCGGAACAAAATTCTCAGAAATCACATAGAAAGTTCCTCGTGTCGATAAAGCGGTCACGCAAAGTTTGAGTACCAACGGAAGACGTTTGGGGGTGCCGGTGTGCCACAAACCAAGATTACGATCCTCGGGTTATCATGAAAAATGTGTTAAAAGCTCGTTATTTGAGGCTGAAATGGAACATGTTAATTTACGAAATGAGCTCGGACGCGTGATTGAAAAACAGGGAGAAAAAGAGACGTGGTCGGTCAGACGACCTTCCGAACGGCTCAAATTGAAGTGTTTAATACACGGTTTTCCGGATTAGGGGTCCGGAACAAAATTCTCCGGAAATCATATAGAAAGTTCCTCGTTTGAGGAAAAGCGGCCACGCAAAGTTTGAGTACTAACGGAAGACATTTGGGGGTGCCGGTGTGTCACAAACTAGCATTCGTCGATCCTCGGGTTATCGTGAAAAATGTGTTAAAATGTGTTAAAGCTCGTTATTTGAGGCTGAAACCGAACATGTTAATTCCTGAAATAAGCTCGGACGCGTGATTGAAAAACAGGGAGAAAAAGAAACAGTGCAGTGTACGACCTTCCGAACGGCTCAAATTGAAGTGTATAATACACGGTTTTGGTCGGGGTCCGGAACAAAATTCTCCGAAAATCACATAGAAAGTTCCTCGTGTCAGATAAAGCGGTCACGCAAAATTTGAGTACCAACGGAAGACTTTTTGGGGTGCCGGTGTGCCACAAACCAGCATTCGCCGATCCCCGGGTTATCATGAAAAATGTGTTAAAATGTGTTAAAAGCTCGTTATTTGAGGCTGAAATCGAACATGTTAATTCCTGAAATGGGCTCGGACGCGTGATTGAAAAACAGGGAGAAAAAGAAATAGAGTCCGGTACGACCTTCCGAACGGTCAAATTGAAGTGTATAATACACGGTTTTTCGGGATTCCGGGGTCCCGGAACAAAATTCTCCGGAAATCACATAGAGAGTTCCTTGTGTCAGATAAAGCGGCCACGCAAAGTTTGAGTACCAACGAAAGACTTTTTGGGGTGCCGGTGTGCCACAAACCAGCATTCGCCGATCCCGAGGTTATCGTGAAAAATGTGTTAAAATGTGTTAAAAGCTCGTTATTTGAGGCTTAAATCGAACATGTTAATTCCTGAAATGGGCTAGGACGCGTGATTGAAAAACAGGGAGAAAAACAAACAGGGTCCGGTACGACCTTCCGAACGGCTCAAATTGAAGTGTATAATACACGGTTTTTCGGGATTCTGGGGTCCCGGAACAAAATTCTCCGGAAATCACATAGAAGGTTCCTCGTGTCAGATAAAGCGGCCACGCAAAGTTTGAGTACCAACGGAAGAGTTTTTGGGGTGCCGGTGTGCCACAAACCAGCATTCGCCGATCCCCGGGTTATCGTGAAAAATGTGTTAAAATGTGTTAAAAGCTTGTATTTGAGGCTGAAATCGAACATGTTAATTCCTGAAATGAGCTCGGACGCGTGATTGAAAAACAGGGAGAAAAAGAAACAGGGTCCGATATGACCTTCCGAAAGGCTCATATTGAAGTGTATAATACACGGTTTTTCGGGATTCCGGGGTCCCGGCACAAAATTCTCCGGAAATCACATAGAAAGTTTCTCGTGTCAGATAAAGCGGCCACGCAAAGTTTGAGTACCAACGGAAGACATATGGGGGTGCCGGTGTGCCACAAACGAGCATTCGCCGATCCTCGGGTTATCGTGAAAATAGTGTTAAAATGTGTTAGAAGCTCGTTATTTGAGGCTTAAATCGAACATGTTAATTTTTGAAACGAGCTCGGACGCGTGATTGAAAAACAGGGAGAAAATGAAATTGGGTCCGGTACGACCTTTCGAACGGCTCAAATTGAAATGTATATGACACGGTTTTTCGGGATTCCGGATCCGGAACAAAATTCTCGAAAATCACATAGAAAGTTCCTCGTGTCAGATAAAGCGGCCACGCAAAGTTTGAGTGCCAACGGAAGACTTTTTGGGGTGCCGGTGTGCCACAAACCAGCATTCGCCGATCCCCGGGTTATCGTGAAAAATGTGTTAAAATGTGTTAAAAGCTAGTTATTTGAGGTTGAAATCGATCATGTTAATTCCTGAAACGAGCTCGGACCCGTGATTGAAAAACAGGGAGAAAAAAAAGTGGTCGATGTACGACCTTCCGAACGGCTCAATTTGAAGTGTAATACACGGTTTTTGGATTAGGGGTCCGGAACAAAATTCTCCAGAAATCACATAGAAAGTTCCTCGTGTCAGATAAAGCGGTCACGCAAAGTTTGAGTACCAACGGAAGACGTTTGGGGGTGCCGGTGTGCCACAAACCAGCATTCGCTGATCCTCGGGTTATCGTGAAAAATGTGTTAAAATGTGTTAAAAGCTCGTTATTCGAGGCTGAAATCGAACATGTTAATTCCTCAAATGAGCTCGGACGAGTGATTGAAAAACAGGGAGCAAAAGAAACATGGTCCGGTACGACCTTCCGAACGGCTCAAATTGAAGTGTATAATAAACGGTTTTTCGGGATTCCGGAGTCCCGAAATAAAATTCTCCGGAAATCACATAGAAAGTTCCTCGTTTCAGGTAAAGCAGCCACGCAAAGTTTGAGTACTAATGGAAGACATTTGGGGGTGCCGATGTGCCACAAACCAGCATTCGTCGATCCTCGGGTTATCGTGAAAAATGTGTTAAAATATGTTAAAAGCTCGTTATTTGAGGCTGAAATCGAACATGTTAATTCCTGAAATGAGCTCGGACGCGTGATTGAAAAACAGCGAGAAAAACAAACAGGGTCCGGTACGACCTTCCGAACGGCTCAAATTGAAGTGTATAATACACGGTTTTTCGGAATTCCGGGGTCCCGGAACAAAAATTTTCGGAAATCACATAGAAAGTTCCTTGTGTCAGATAAAGCGGCCACGCAAAGTTTGAGTACCAACGGAAGACATTTGGGGGTTCCGGTGTGCCACAAACCAGCATTCGCCGATCCTCGGGTTATCGTGAAAAATGTGTTAAAATGTGTTAGAAGCTCGTTATTTGAGGCTGAAATCGAACATGTTAATTCCTGAAACAAGCTCGAACGCGTGATTCAAAAACAGGGAGAGAAAGAAACAGGGTCCGGTACGACCTTCCGAACGGCTTAAATTGAAGTGTATAATACACGGTTTTTCGGGATTCCGGGGCCCCGGAAAGAAATTCTCCGAAAATCACATAGAAAGTTCCTCGTGTCGGATAAAGCGGCCACGCAAAGTTTCAGTACCAACGGAAGACATTTGGGGGTACTGGCGTGCCACAAACCAGCATTCGCCGATCCTCGGGTTATCATGAAAAATGTGTTAAAAGGTCGTTATTTGAGGCTGAAATCGAACATGTTAATTCCTGAAATGAGCTCGGACGCGTGATTGAAAAACAGGGAGCAAAAGAAATATGGTCCGGTACGACCTTCCGAACGGCTTAAATTGAAGTGTATAATACACGATTTTCGGGATTAGGGTGCGGAACAAAATTTTCCGGAAATCACATAGAAAGTTCTTCGTGTCAGATAAAGCAGTCACGCAAAGTTTGAGTACCAACGGAAGACATTTGGGGGTGCCGGTATGCCACAAACCAGCATTCGCCGATCCTCGGGTTATCATGAAAAATGTGTTAAAAGCTCGTTATTTGAGGCTGAAATCGAACATGTTAATTTCTGAAATGAGCTCAGACGCGTGATTGAAAAACAAGGAGAAAAAGAGACAGGGTCCGGTACGACCTTCCGAACGGCTCAAATTGAAGTGTTTAATACACGGTTTTTCCGGATTCCGGGGTCCCGGAACAAAATTCTCCGGAAATCATATAGAAAGTTCCTCGTTTGAGGAAAAGCGGCCACGCAAAGTTTGAGTACTAACGGAAGACATTTGGGGGTGCCGGTGTGTCACAAACTAGCTTTCGTCGATCCTCGGGTTATCGTGAAAAATGTGTTAAAATGTGTTAAAGCTCGTTATTTGAGGCTGAAACCGAACATGTTAATTCCTGAAATAAGCTCGGACGCGTGATTGAAAAACAAGGAGAAAAAGAAACATGGTACGGTACGACCTTCCGAACGGCTCAAATTGAAGTGTATAATACACGGTTTTTCGAATTCCGGGGTCCCGGAACAAAATTATCCGAAAATCACATAGAAAGTTCCTCGTGTCAGATAAAGCGGTCACGCAAAATTTGAGTACCAACGGAAGAATTTTTGGGGTGCCGGTGTGCCACAAACCAGCATTCGCCGATCCCCGGGTTATCGTGAAAAATGTGTTAAAATGTGTTAAAAGCTCGTTATTTGAGGCTGAAATCGAACATGTTAATTCCTGAAACGAGCTCGGACGCGTGATTGAAAAACAGGGAGAAAAAGAAACAGGGTTTGATATGACCTTCCGAAAGGCTCAAATTGAAGTGTATAATACACGGTTTTCCGGGATTCCGGGGTCCCGGCACAAAATTCTCCGGAAATCACATAGAAAGTTTCTCGTGTCAGATAAAGCGGCCACGCAAAGTTTGAGTACCAACGGAAGACATATGGGGGTGCCGGTGTGCCACAAACGAGCATTCGCCGATCCTCGGGTTATCGTGAAAATAGTGTTAAAATGTGTTAGAAGCTCGTTATTTGAGGCTTAAATCGAACATGTTAATTCCTGAAATGGGCTCGGACGCGTGATTGAAAAACAGGGAGAAAAAGAAACGGGGTCCGGTACGACCTTCCGAACGGCTCAAATTGAAGTGTATATGACACGGTTTTTCGGGATTCCTGGATCCCGGAACAAAATTCTCGGAAAATCACATAGAAAGTTCCTCGTGTCAGATAAAGCGGCCACGCAAAGTTTGAGTGCCAACGGAAGACTTTTTGGAGTGCCGGTGTGCCACAAACCAGCATTCGCCGATCCCCGGGTTATCGTGAAAAATGTGTTAAAATGTGTTAAAAGCTAGTTATTTGAGGTTGAAATCGATCATGTTAATTCCTGAAACGAGCTCGGACCCGTGATTGAAAAACAGGGAGAAAAAGAAACAGGGTCCGGTACGACCTTCCGAACGGCTCAAATTGAAGTGTAATACACGGCTTTTCGGGATTCCGGGGTCCCGGAACAAAATTCTCCATAAATACCATAGAAAGTTCCTCGTGTCAGATAAAGCGGTCACGCAAAGTTTGAGTAACAACGGAAGACGTTTGGGGGTGCCGGTGTGCCACAAACCAGCATTCGCTCATCCTCGGGTTATCGTGAAAAATGTGTTAAAATGTGTTAAAAGCTCGTTATTCGAGGCTGAAATCGAACATGTTAATTCCTCAAATGAGCTCGGACGAGTGATTGAAAAACAGGGAGCAAAAGAAACATGGTCCGGTACGACCTTCCGAACGGCTCAAATTGAAGTGTATAATAAACGGTTTTTCGGGATTCCGGAGTCCCGAAACAAAATTCTCCGGAAATCACATAGAAATTTCCTCGTTTCAGGTAAAGCAGCCACGCAAAGTTTGAGTACTAACGGATGACATTTGGGGGTGCCGATGTGCCACAAACCAGCATTCGTCGATCCTCGGGTTATCGTGAAAAATGTGTTAAAATATGTTAAAAGCTCGTTATTTGAGGCTGAAGTCGAACATTTTAATTCCTGAAATGAGCTCAGACGCGTGATTGAAAAACAGCGAGAAAAACAAACAGGGTCCGGTACGACCTTCCGAACGGCTCAAATTGCCAGCATTCGCCGATCCCCGGGTTATCGTGAAAAATATATTAAAATGTGTTAAAAGCTCGTTATTTGAGGCGAAATCGAACATGTTAATTCCTGAAACGAGCTCGGACGCGTGATTGAAAAATAGGGAGAAAAAGAAACAGGGTCCGGTATGACCTTCCGAAAGGCTCAAAAGAAACACGGTTTTTCGGGATTCCGGGATCCCGGAACAAAATTCTCCGGAAATCACAAAGAAAGTTCCTCGTGTCGGATAAAGCGGCCACGCAAAGTTTCAGTACCAACGGAAGACATTTGGGGGTGCCGGCGTGCCACAAACCAGCATTCGCCGATCCTCGGGTTATCATGAAAAATGTGTTAAAAGCTCGTTATTTGAGGCTGAAATCGAACATGTTAATTCCTGAAATGAGCTCGGACGCGTGATTGAAAAACAGGGAGCAAAAGAAACATGGTCCGGTACGACCTTCCGAACGGCTTAAATTGAAGTGTATAATACACGATTTTTCGGGATTCCGGAACAAAATTTTCCGGAAATCACATAGAAATTTCTTCGTGTCAGATAAAGCAGTCACGCAAAGTTTGAGTACCAACGGAAGACATTTGGGGGTGCCGGTATGCCACAAACCAGCATTCGCCGATCCTCGGGTTATCATGAAAAATGTGTTAAAAGCTCGTTATTTGAGGCTGAAATCGAACATGTTAATTTCTGAAATGAGCTCAGACGCGTGATTGAAAAACAAGGAGAAAAAGAGACAGGGTCCGGTACGACCTTCCGAACAGCTTAAATTGAAGTGTTTAATACACGGTTTTTCCGGATTCCGGGGTCCCGGAACAAAATTCTCCGGAAATCATATAGAAAGTTCCTCGTTTGAGGTAAAGCGGCCACGCAAAGTTTGAGTACTAACGGAAGACATTTGGGGGTGCCGGTGTGTCACAAACTAGCATTCGTCGATCCTCGGGTTATCGTGAAAAATGTGTTAAAATGTGTTAAAGCTCGTTATTTGAGGCTGAAATCGAACATGTTAATTCCTTAAATGGGCTCGGACGCGTGATTGAAAAACAGGGAGAAAAAGAAACAGGGTACGGTACGACCTTCCGAACGGCTCAAATTGAAGTGTATAATACACGGTTTTTCGAATTCCGGGGTCCCGGAACAAAATTCTCCGAAAATCACATAGAAAGTTCCTCGTGTCAGATAAAGCGGTCACGCAAAATTTGAGTACCAACGGAAGACTTTTTGGGGTGCCGGTGTGCCACAAACCAGCATTCGCCGATCCCCGGGTTATCGTGAAAAATGTGTTAAAATGTGTTAAAAGCTCGTTATTTGAGGCTGAAATCGAACATGTTAATTCCTGAAATGGGCTCGGACGCGTGATTGGAAAACAGGGAGAAAAAGAAACAGGGTCCGGTACGCCTTCCGAACGGTCAAATTGAAGTGTATAATACACGGTTTTTCGGGATTCCGGGGTCCCGGAACAAAATTCTCCGGAAATCACATAGAGAGTTCCTTGTGTCAGATAAAGCGGCCACGCAAAGTTTGAGTACCAACGAAAGACTTTTTGGGGTGCCGGTGTGCCACAAACCAGCATTCGTCGATCCTCGGGTTATCGTGAAAAATGTGTTAAAATGTGTTAAAGCTCGTTATTTGAGGCTGAAATCGAACATGTTAATTCCTGAAATGGGCTCGGACGCGTGATTGAAAAACAGGGAGAAAAAGAAACGGGGTCCGGTACGACCTTCCGAACGGCTCAAATTGAAGTGTATAAAGCGGTTTTTCGGGATTCTGGGGTCCCGGAACAAAATTCTCCGGAAATCACATAGAAGGTTCCTCGTGTCAGATAAAGCGGCCACGCAAAGTTTGAGTACCAACGGAAGAGTTTTTGGGGTGCCGGTGTGCCACAAACCAGCATTCGCCGATCCCCGGGTTATCGTGAAAAATGTGTTAAAATGTGTTAAAAGCTCGTTATTTGAGGCTGAAATCGAACATGTTAATTCCTGAAACGAGCTCGGACGCGTGATTGAAAAACAGGGAGAAAAAGAAACAGGGTCCGATATGACCTTCCGAAAGGCTCAAATTGAAGTGTATAATACACGGTTTTTCGGGATTAGGGGTCCCGCACAAAATTCTCCGAAATCACATAGAAAGTTTCTCGTGTCGGATAAAGCGGCCACGCAAAGTTTGAGCACCAACGGAAGACTTTTGGGGGTGCGGTGTGCCACAAACGAGCATTCGCCGATCCTCGGGTTATCGTGAAAATAGTGTTAAAATGTGTTAGAAGCTCGTTATTTGAGGCTTAAATCGAACATGTTAATTTTTGAAACGAGCTCGGACGCGTGATTAAAAAACAGGGAGAAAATGAAATTGGGTCCGGTACGACCTTTCGAACGGCTCAAATTGAAATGTATATGACACGGTTTTTCGGGATTCCGGATCCGGAACAAAATTCTCGGAAAATCACATAGAAAGTTCCTCGTGTCGAGATAAAGCGCCACGCAAAGTTTGAGTGCCAACGGAAGACTTTTGGGGTGCGGTGTGCCACAAACCAAAGATTCGCCGATCCCAGGTTATCGTGAAAAATGTGTTAAAATGTGTTAAAAGCTAGTTATTTGAGGTTGAAATCGATCATGTTAATTCCTGAAACGAGCTCGGACCCGTGATTGAAAAACAGGGAGAAAAAGAAACAGGGTCCGGTACGACCTTCCGAACGGCTCAAATTGAAGTGTAATACACGGTTTTTCGGGATTCCGGGGTCCCGGAACAAAATTCTCCAGAAATCACATAGAAAGTTCCTCGTGTCAGATAAAGCGGTCACGCAAAGTTTGAGTAACAACGGAAGACGTTTGGGGGTGCCGGTGTGCCACAAACCAGCATTCGCTCATCCTCGGGTTATCGTGAAAAATGTGTTAAAATGTGTTAAAAGCTTGTTATTCGAGGCTGAAATCGAACATGTTAATTCCTCAAATGAGCTCGGACGAGTGATTGAAAAACAGGGAGCAAAAGAAACATGGTCCGGTACGACCTTCCGAACGGCTCAAATTGAAGTGTATAATAAACGGTTTTTCGGGATTCCGGAGTCCCGAAACAAAATTCTCCGGAAATCACATAGAAAATTCCTCGTTAAAGGTAAAGCAGCCACGCAAAGTTTGAGTACTAACGGAAGACATTTGGGGGTGCCGATGTGCCACAAACCAGCATTCGTCGATCCTCGGGTTATCGTGAAAAATGTGTTAAAATATGTTAAAAGCTCGTTATTTGAGGCTGAAATCGAACATGTTAATTCCTGAAATGAGCTCAGACGATGATTGAAAAACAGCGAGAAAAACAAACAGGGTCCGGTACGACCTTCCGAACGGCTCAAATTGCCAGCATTCGCCGATCTCCGGGTTATCGTGAAAAATGTGTTAAAATATGTTAAAAGCTCGTTATTTGAGGCTGAAATCGAACATGTTAATTCCTGAAACGAGCTCGGACGCGTGATTGAAAAATAGGGAGAAAAAGAAACAGGGTCCGGTATGACCTTCCGAAAGGCTCAAAAGAAACACGGTTTTTCGGGATTCCGGGATCCCGGAACAAAATTCTCCGGAAATCACATAGAAAGTTTCTCGTGTCAGATAAAGCGGCCACGCAAAGTTTGAGTACCAACGGAAGACATCTGGGGGTGCCGGTGTGCCACAAACGAGCATTCGCCGATCCTCGGGTTATCGTGAAAATAGTGTTAAAATGTGTTAGAAGCTCGTTTTTTGAGGCTTAAATTGAACATGTTAATTCTTGAAATGAGCTCGGGCGCGTGATTGAAAAACCGGGAGAAAAAGAAACAGGGTCCGGTACGACCTTCGAACGGCTCAAATTGAAGTGTATAATACACGGTTTTTCGGGATTCCGGGGTCCCGGAAACAAAATTCTCCGGAAATCACATAGAAAGTTCCTCGTGTCAGATAAAGCGGCCACGCAAAGTTTGAGTACCAACGGAAGAACTTTTTGGGTGTCGGTGTGCCACAAACCAGCATTCGCCGTTCCCCGGGTTATCGTGAAAAATGTGTTAAAATGTGTTAAAAGCTCGTTATTTGAGGCTGAAATCGAACATGTTAATTCCTGAAATGGGCTCGGACGTGTGATTGAAAAACAGGGAGAAAAAGAAACAGGTTTGGTACGACCTTCCGAACGGCTCAAATTGAAATGTATATGACACGGTTTTTCGGGATTCCGGGGTCCCGGAACAAAATTCTCCGGAAATCACATAGAAATTTCCTCGTGTCAGATAAAGCGGCCACGCAAAGTTTGAGTACCAACGGAAGACATTTGGGGTGGCCGGTGTGCCACAAACCAGCATTCGCCGATCCTCGGGTTATCGTGAAAAATGTGTTAAAATGTGTTACAAGCTCGTTATTTGAGGTTGAAATCGATCATGTTAATTCCTGAAACGAGCTCGGACCCGTGATTGAAAAATAGGGAGAAAAAGAAACAGGGTCCGGTACGACCTTCCGAACGGCTCAAATTGAAGTGTAATACACGGTTTTTCGGGATTCCGGGGTCCCGGAACAAAATTCTCCGGAAATCACATAGAAAGTTCCTCGTGTCAGATAAAGTGGTCACGCAAAGTTTGAGTACCAACGAAAGATGTTTGGGGGTGTCGGTATGCCACAAACCAGCATTCGCTGATCCTCGGGTTATCAAGAAAAATGTGTTAGAAGCTCGTTATTTGAGGCTGAAATCGAACATGTTAATTTCTGAAACGAGCTCGGACGCGTGATTGAAAAACAGGGAGAAAAGGAAACAGGGTCCGGTACAACCTTCCAAACGGCTCAAATTGAAGTGTATAATACACGGTTTTTCGGGATTCCGAGGTCCCAGAACAAAATTCTCCGGAAATCTCATAGAAAGTTCCTCGTATCAGATATAGTGGCCACGCAAAGTTGGAGTACCAACGGAAGACATCTGGGGGTGACGGTGTGCCACAAACCAGCATTCGCCGATCCTCGGGTTATCGTGAAAAATGTGTTAAAATGTGTTAAAAGCTCGTTATTTGAGGCTGAAATCGAATATGTTAATTCCTGAAACAAACTCGAACGCGTGATTTAGAAACAGGGAGAAAATGAAAATGGGTCCGGTACGACCTTCCGAACGGCTCAAATTGAAATGTATATGACACGGTTTTTCGGGATTCCGGGGTCCCGGAACAAAATTCTCCGGAAATCACATAGAAAATTCCTCGTGTCAGATAAAGCGGCCACGCAAAGTTTGAGTACCAACGGAAGACATTTGGGGTGGCCGGTGTGCCACAAACCAGCATTCGCCGATCCTCGGGTTATCGTGAAAAATGTGTTAAAATGTGTTACAAGCTCGTTATTTGAGGTTGAAATCGATCATGTTAATTCCTGAAACGAGCTCGGACCCGTGATTGAAAAATAGGAAGAAAAAGAAACAGGGTCCGGTACGACCTTCCGAACGGCTCAAATTGAAGTGTAATACACGGTTTTTCGGGATTCCGGGGTCCCGGAACAAAATTCTCCGGAAATCACATAGAAAGTTCCTCGTGTCAGATAAAGCGGTCACGCAAAGTTTGAGTACCAACGAAAGATGTTTGGGGGTGTCGGTATGCCACAAACCAGCATTCGCTGATCCTCGGGTTATCAAGAAAAATGTGTTAGAAGCTCGTTATTTGAGGCTGAAATCGAACATGTTAATTCCTGAAACGAGCTCGGACGCGTGATTGAAAAACAGGGAGAAAAGGAAACAGGGTCCGGTACAACCTTCCAAACGGCTCAAATTGAAGTGTATAATACACGGTTTTTCGGGATTCCGAGGTCCCGGAACAAAATTCTCCGGAAATCTCATAGAAAGTTCCTCGTATCAGATATAGTGGCCACGCAAAGTTGGAGTACCAACGGAAGACATTTGGGGGTGACGGTGTGCCACAAACCAGCATTCGCCGATCCTCGGGTTATCGTGAAAATAGTGTTAAAATGTGTTAGAAGCTCGTTATTTGAGGCTTAAATCGAACATGTTAATTCCTGAAATGACCTCGGACGCGTGATTGAAAAATAGGGAGAAAAAGAAACAGGTTCCGGTACGACCTTCTGAACGGCTCAAATTGAAGTTTATAAATACACGGTTTTTCGGGATTCCGGGGTTCCGGAACAAAATTCTACGGAAATCACATAGAAAGTTGCTCGTGTCAGATAAAGCGTCCATGCAAAGTTTGAGTACCAACGGCAGACATCTGGGGGTGCCGGTGTGCCACAAACCATCATTCGCCGATCCTCGGGTTATCGTGAAAATAGTGTTAAAATGTGTTAAAAGCTCGTTATTTGAGGCTGAAATCGTACATGTTAATTCCTGAAACGAGCTCGGACGCGTGATTGAAAAACATGGAGAAAAAGAAACAGGGTCCGGTACGACCTTCCGAACGGCTCAAATTGAAGTATATAATACACGGTTTTTCAGGATTCCGGGGTCCCGGAAAAAAATTCTCCGGAAATCACATAGAAAGTTCCCCGTGTCAGATAAAGCGGTCACGCAAAGTTTGAGTACCAACGGAAGACGTTTGGGGGTGCCGGTGTGCCACAAACCAGCATTCGCCGATTCTCGGGTTATCGTGAAAAAAGTGTTAAAATGTGTTAAAAGCTCGTTATTTGAGGTTGAAATCGATCATGTTAATTCCTTAAACGAGCTCGGACCCGTGATTGAAAAACAGGGAGAAAAAGAAACAGGGTCCGGTACGACCTTCCGAACGGCTCAAATTAAAGTGTAATACACGGTTTTTCGGGATTCCGGGGTCCCGGAACAAAATTCTCCGGAAATCACATAGAAAGTTCCTCGTGTCAGATAAAGCGGTCACGCAAAGTTTGAGTACCAACGGAAGATGTTTGGGGGTGTCGGTATGCCACAAACCAGGATTCGCTGATCCTCGGGTTATCGTGAAAAATGTGTTAAAAGCTCGTTATTTGAGGCTGAAATCGAACATGTTAATTCCTGAAACGAGCTCGGAAGCGTGATTGAAAAACAGGGAGAAAAAGAAACAGGGTCCGGTACGACCTTCCGAAAGGCTCAAATTGAAGTGTATAATACACGGTTTTTCGGGATTCCGGGGTCCCCGAACAAAATTCTCCGGAAATCACATCGAAAGTTCCTCGTGTCAGATAAAGCGTCCACGCAAAGTTTGAGTACCAACGGAAGACATCTGGGGGTGCCGGTGTGCCACAAACCATCATTCGCCGATCCTCGGGTTATCGTGAAAATATTGTTAAAATGTGTTAAAAGCTCGTAATTTGAGGCTGAAATCGTACATGTTAATTCCTGAAACGAGCTCGGACGCGTGATTGAAAAACATGGAGAAAAAGAAACAGGGTCCGGTACGACCTTCTGAACGACTCAAATTGAAGTATATAATATACGGTTTTTCAGGATTCCGGGGTCCCGGAAAAAAATTCTCCGGAAATCACATAGAAAGTTCCCCGTGTCAGATAAAGCGGTCACGCAAAGTTTGAGTACCAACGGAAGACGTTTGAGGATGCCGGTGTGCCACAAACCAGCATTCGCCGATCCTCGGGTTATCGTGAAAAATGTGTTAAAATGTGTTAAAAGCTCGTTATTTGAGGCTGAAATCGAATATGTTCATTCCTGAAACGAGCTCGGACGCGTGATTTAGAAACAGGGAGAAAATGAAAATGGGTCCGGTACGACCTTCCGAACGGCTCAAATTGAAATGTATATGACACGGTTTTTCGGGATTCCGGGGTCCCGGAACAAAATTCTCCGGTAATCACATAGAAAGTTCCTTGTGTCAGATAAAGCGGCCACGCAAAGTTTGAGTACCAACGGAAGACATTTGGGGGTGCCGGTGTGCCACAAACCAGCACTCGCCGATCCTCGGGTTATCGTGAAAAATGTGTTAAAATGTGTTAAAAGCTCGTTATTTGAGGTTGAAATTGATCATGTTAATTCCTGAAACGAGCTCGGACCCGTGATTGAAAAACAGGGGGAAAAAGAAACAGGGTCCGGTACGACCTTCCGAACGGCTCAAATTGAAGTGTAATACACGGTTTTTCGGGATTCCGGGGTCCCGGAACAAAATTCTCCGGAAATCACATAGAAAGTTCCTCGTGTCAGATAAAGCGGCCACGCAAAGTTGGAGTACCAACGGAAGATATCTGGGGGTGCCGGTGTGCCACAAACCAGCATTCGCCGATCCTCGGGTTATCGTGAAAATAGTGTTAAAATGTGTTAGAAGCTCGTTATTTGAGGCTTAAATCGAACATGTTAATTCCTGAAATGAACTCGGACGCGTGATTGAAAAACAGGGAGAAAAAGAAACAGGGTCCGGTACGACCTTCCGAACGGCTCAAATTGAAGTGTATAATACACGGTTTTTCGGGATTCCGGGGGTCCCGGAACAAAATTCTCCGGAAATCACATAGAAATTTCCTCGTGTCAGATAAAGCGGCCACGCAAAGTTTGAGTACCAACAGAAGACATCTTGGGGTGTCGGTGTGCCATAAACCAGCATTCGCCGATCCTCGGGTTATCGTGAAAAATGTGTTAAAATGTGTTAAAAGCTCGTTATTTGAGGCTGAAATCGAACATGTTAATTCCTGAAACGAGCTCGGACGCGTGATTGAAAAACAGGGAGAAAATGAAAATGGGTCCGGTACGACCTTCCGAACGGCTCAAATTGAAATGTATATGACACGGTTTTTCGGGATTCCGGGGTCCCGGAACAAAATTCTCCGGAAATCACATAGAAAGTTCCTCGTGTTACATAAAGCGGCCACGCAAAGTTTGAGTACCAACGGAAGACATTTGGTGTGCCACAAACCAGCATTCGCCGATCCTCGGGTTATCGTGAAAAATGTGTTAAAAGCTCGTTATTTGAGGTTGAAATCGATCATGTTAATTCCTGAAACGAGCTAGGACCCGTGATTGAAAAACTGGGAGAAAAAAAAAAACAGGGTCCGGTACGACCTTCCGAACGGCTGAATTGAAGTGTAATACACGGTTTTTCGGGACCCCGTCCCGGAACAAAATTCTCCGAAAATCACATAGAAAGTTCCTCGTGTCAGATAAAGCGGTCACGCAAAGTTTGAGTACCAACGGAAGACGTTTAGGGGTGCCGGTGTGCCACAAACCAGCATTCGCTGATCTTCGGGTTATCGTGAAAAATGTGTTAAAAGCTCGTTATTTGAGGCTGAAATCGAACATGTTAAATCCTGAACTGGGCTCGGACGCGTGATTGAAAAACATGGAGAAAAAGAAACAGGGTCCGGTACGACCTTCCGAACGGCTCAAATTGAAGTATATAATACACGGTTTTTCAGGATTCCGGAGTCCCGGAACAAAATTCTTCGGAAATCAAATAGAAAGTTCCTCGTGTCAGATAAAGCGGTCACGCAAAGTTTGAGTACCAACGGAAGACATTTGGGGGTGCCGGTGTGCCACAAACCAGCATTCGCCGATCCTCGGGTTATCGTGAAAAATGTGTTAAAATGTGTTAAAAGCTCGTTACTTGAGGTTGAAATCGATCATGTTAATTCCTGAAACGAGCTCGGACCCGTGATTGAAAAACAGGGAGAAAAAGAAACAGGGTCTGGTACGACCTTCCGAACGGCTCAAATTGAAGTGTAATACACGGTTTTTCGGGATTCCGGGGTCCCGGAACAAAATTCTCCGGAAATCACATAGAAAGTCCTCGTGTCAGATAAAGCAGTCACGCAAAGTTTGAGTACCAACGGAAGACGTTTGGGGGTGTCGGTATGCCACAAACCAGCATTCGCTGATCCTCGGGTTATCGTGAAAAATGTGTTAAAAGCTCGTTATTTGAGGCTGAAATCGAACATGTTAATTCCTGAAACGAGCTCGGACACGTGATTGAAAAACAGGGAGAAAAAGAAACGGGGTCCGGTACGACCTTCCGAACGGCTCAAATTGAAGTGTAATACACGGTTTTTCGGGATTCCAGGGTCCCGGAAAAAAATTCTCCGGAAATCACATAGAAAGTTCTTCGTGTCAGATAATGTGGTCACACAAAGTTTGAGTACCAACGGAAGACGTTTGAGGGTGCCGGTGTGCCACAAACCAGCATTCGCCGATCATCGGGTTACGTGAAAAATGTGTTAAAATGTGTTAAAAGCTCCTTATTTGAGGCTTAAATCGAACATGTTAATTCCTGAAACGAGCTCGGACGCGTGATTGAAAAACAGGGAGAAAAAGAAACAGGGTCCGGTACGACCTTCCGAACAGCTCAAATTGAACTGTATAATACACGGTTTTTCGGGATTCCGGGGTCCCGGAACAAAATTCTCCGGAAATCACATAGAAAGTTCCTCGTGTCAGATAAAGCGGTCACGCAAAGTTTGAGTACCAACGGAAGACGTTTGGGGGTGCCGGTGTGCCACAAACCAGCATTCGCCGATCCTCGGGTTATCATGAAAAATGTGTTAAAATGTGTTAAAAGCTCGTTATTTGAGGCTGAAATCGAACATGTTACTTCCTGAAACGAGCTCGGACGCGTGATTGAAAAACAGGGAGAAAAAGAAACAGGTTCCGGTACGACCTTCCGAAAGGCTCAAATTGAAGTGTATAATACACGGTTTTTCGTGATTCCGGGGTCCCGAAACAAAATTCTCTGGAATCACACAGGAAGTTCCTCGTGTCAGATAAAGCGGCCACGCAAAGTTTGAGTACCAACGGAAGACATCTAGGGGTGCCGTTGTGCCACAAACCAGCATTCGTCGATCCTCGGGTTGTCGTGAAAATAGTTTTAAAATGTGTTAGAAGCTCGTTATTTGAGGCTTAAATCGAACATGTTAATTCCTGAAATGAGCTCAGACGCGTGATTGAAAAACAGGGAGAAAAAGAAACAGGGTCCGGTACGACCTTCCGAACGGCTCAAATTGAAGTGTAATACACGATTTTTCGGGAATTCGGGGTTCCGGAACAAAATTCTCCGGAAATCAAATAGAAAGTTCATCGTGTCAGATAAAGTGGTCACACAAAGTTTGAGTACCAACGGAAGACGTTTGGGGGTGCCGGTGTGCCACAAACCAGCATTCGCCGATCCTCGGGTTATCGTGAAAAATGTGTTAAAATGTGTTAAAAGCTCCTTATTTGAGGCTTAAATCGAACATGTTAATTCCTGAAACGAGCTCGGACGCGTGATTGAAAAACAGGGAGAAAAAGAAATAGGGTCCGATACGACCTTCTGAACGGCTCAAATTGAACTGTATAATACACGGTTTTTCGGGATTCCGGGGTCCCGGAACAAAATTCTCCGGAAATCACATCGAAAGTTCCTCGTGTCAGATAAAGCGGCCACGCAAAGTTTGACTACCAATGGAAGACATTTGGGGGTGCCGGTGTGCCACAAACCAGCATTCGCCGATCCTCGGGTTATCGTGAAAAATGTGTTAAAATGTGTTAAAAGCTCGTTATTTGAGGTTGAAATCGATCATGTTAATTCCTGAAACGAGCTCGGACTCGTAATTGAAAAACAGGGAGAAACAGAAACAGGGTCCGGTACGACCTTCCGAACGGCTCAAATTGAAGTGTAATACACGGTTTTTGGGGATTCAGGGGTCCCGGAACAAAATTCTCCGGAAATCACATAGAAAGTTCCTCGTGTCAGATAAAGCGGCCACGCAAAGTTTGAGTACCAACGGAAGACATTTGGGGGTGCCGGTGTGCCACAAACCAGCATTCGCCGATCCTCGGGTTATCCTGAAAAATGTGTTAAAATGTGTTAAAAGCTCGTTATTTGAGGTTGAAATCGATCATGTTAATTCCTGAAACGAGCTCGGACCCGTGATTGAAAAACAGGGAGAAAAAGAAACAGGGTCCGGTACGACCTTTCGAACGGCTCAAATTGAAGTGTAATACACGGTTTTTCGGGATTCCGGGGTCCCGGAACAAAATTCTCCGGAAATCACATAGAAAGTTCCTCGTGTCAGATAAAGCGGTCACGCAAAGTTTGAGAACCAACGGAAGATGTTTGGGGGTGTCGGTGTGCCACAAACCAGCATTCGCTGATCCTCGGGTTATCGTGAAAAATGTGTTAAAAGCTCGTTATTTCAGGCTGAAATCGAACATGTTAATTCCTGAAACGAGCTCGGACGCGTGATTGAAAAACAGGGAGAAAATGAAACAGGGTCCGGTACGACCTTCCGAACGGCTCAAATTGAAGTGTATATATAAATATACGGTTTTTCGGGATTCCGGGGTCCCGGAACAAAATTCTCCGGAAATCTCATAGAAAGTTCCTCGTATCAGATAAAGCGGCCACGCAAAGTTGGAGTACCAACGAAAGACATCTGGGGGTGCCGATGTGCCACAAACCAGCATTCGCCGATCCTCGGGTTATCGTGAAAATAGTGTTAAAATGTGTTAAAAGCTCGTTATTTGAGGCTGAAATCGTACATGTTAATTCCTGAAACGAGCTCAGACGCGTGATTGAAAAACATGGAGAAAAATAAACAGGGTCCGGTACGACCTTCCGAACGGCTCAAATTGAAGTGTATAATACACGGTTTTTCGGGATTCCGGGGTCCCGGAACAAAATTCTCCGGAAATCACATAGAAAGTTCCCCGTGTCAGATAAAGTGTCCACGCAAAGTTTGAGTACCAACAGAAGACATCTGGGGGTGCCGGTGTGCCACAAACCATCATTCGCCGATCCTCGGGTTATCGTGAAAATAGTGTTAAAATGTGTTAAAAGCTCGTTATTTGAGGCTGAAATCGTACATGTTAATTCCTGAAACGAGCTCGGACGCGTGATTGAAAAACATGGAGAAAAAGAAACAGGGTCCGGTACGACCTTCCGAACGGCTCAAATTGAAGTATATAATACACGGTTTTCAGGGATTCGGAGTCCGGAACAAAATTCTCCGGAAATCACATAGAAAGTTCCTCGTGTCAGATAAAGCGGTCACGCAAAGTTTGAGTACCAACGGAAGACATTTGGGGGTGCCGGTGTGCCACAAACCAGCATTCGCCGATCCTCGGGTTATCGTGAAAAATGTGTTAAAATGTGTTAAAAGCTCGTTACTTGAGGTTGAAATCGATCATGTTAATTCCTGAAACGAGCTCGGACCCGTGATTGAAAAACAGGGAGAAAAAAAACAGGTCGATACGACCTTCCGAACGGCTCAAATTGAAGAGTAATACACG
Organism: Silene latifolia; assembly: GCF_048544455.1. Lineage (NCBI taxonomy): Eukaryota > Viridiplantae > Streptophyta > Magnoliopsida > Caryophyllales > Caryophyllaceae > Silene > Silene latifolia. Next base: position 6,363,223 of record NC_133535.1, on the reverse strand, counting down.
GTTTTTCGGGATTCCGGGGTCCCGGAACAAAATTCTCCGGAAATCACATAGAAAGTCCTCGTGTCATATAAAGCAGTCACGCAAAGTTTGAGTACCAACGGAAGACGTTTGGGGGTGTCGGTATGCCACAAACCAGCATTCGCTGATCCTCGGGTTATCGTGAAAAATATGTTAAAAGCTCGTTATTTGAGGCTTAAATCGAACATGTTAATTCCCTAAAATGAGTTCGGGCGCGTGATTGGAAAAAAGGGAGAAAGAGAAACAGGGTCCGGTACGACCTTCCGAACGGCTCAAATTGAAGTGTATAATACACGGTTTTTCGGGATTCCGGGGTCCCGGAATAAAATTCTCCGGAAATCACATAGAAAGTTCCTCGTGTCAGATAAAGCGGTCACGCAAAGTTTGAGTACCAACGGAAGACGTTTGGGGGTGCCGGTGTGCCACAAACCAACATTCGCCGATCCTCGGGTTATCGTGAAAATAGTGTTAAAATGTGTTAAAAGCTCCTTATTTGAGGCTTGAATCGAACATGTTAATTCCTGAAACGAGCTCGGACGCGTGATTGTAAAACAGGGAGAAAAAGAAACAGGGTCCGGTACGACCTTCCGAACGGCTCAAATTGAACTGTATAATACACGGTTTTTCGGGATTCCGGGGTCCCGGAAAAAAATTCTCCGGAAATCACATAGAAAGTTCCTCGTGTCAGATAAAGCGGCCACGCAAAGTTTGAGTACCAACGGAAGACATCTGGGTGTGCCGGTGTGCCACAAACCAGCATTCGCCGATCCTCGGATTATCGTGAAAATAGTGTTAAAATGTGTTAGAAGCTCGTTATTTGAGGCTTAAATCGAACATGTTAATTCCCTAAAATGAGTTCGGACGCGTGATTGGAAAAAAGGGAGAAAGAGAAACAGGGTCCGGTACGACCTTCCGAACGGCTCAAATTGAAGTGTATAATACACGGTTTTTCGGGATTCCGGGGTCCCGGAATAAAATTCTCCGGAAATCACATAGAAAGTTCCTCGTGTCAGATAAAGCGGCCACGCAAAGTTTGAGTACCAACGGAAGACGTTTGGGGGTGCCGGTGTGCCACAAACCAACATTCGCCGATCCTCGGGTTATCGTGAAAATAGTGTTAAAATGTGTTAGAAGCTCGTTATTTGAGGCTTAAATCGAACATGTTAATTCCTGAAATGAGCTCGGACGCGTTATTGAAAAACAGGGAGAAAAAGAAACAGGGTCCGGTACGACCTTCCGAACGGCTCAAATTGAAATGTATAATAATACACGGTTTTTCAGGATGCCGGGGTCCCGGAAAAAAATTCTCCGGAAATCACATAGAAAGTTCCTCGTGTCAGATAAAGCGGCCACGCAAAGTTTGAGTACCAACGGAAGACATCTGGGGGTGCCGGTGTGCCACAAACCAGCATTCGCCGATCCTCGGATTATCGTGAAAATAGTGTTAAAATGTGTTAGAAGCTCGTTATTTGAGGCTTAAATCGAACATGTTAATTCCCTAAAATGAGTTCGGACGCGTGATTGGAAAAAAGGGAGAAAGAGAAACAGGTCCGCACGACCTTCCGAACGGCTCAAATTGAAGTGTATAATACACGGTTTTTCGGGATTCCGGAGTCCCGGAATAAAATTCTCCGGAAATCACATAGAAAGTACCTCGTGTCAGATAAAGCGGTCACGCAAAGTTTGAGTACCAACGGAAGACGTTTGGGGGTGCCGGTGTGCCACAAACCAACATTCGCCGATCCTCGGGTTATCGTGAAAATAGTGTTAAAATGTGTTAGAAGCTCGTTATTTGAGGCTTAAATCGAACATGTTAATTCCTGAAATGAGCTCGGACGCGTTATTGAAAAACAGGGAGAAAAAGAAACAGGGTCCGGTACGACCTTCCGAACGGCTCAAATTGAAGTGTATAATAATACACGGTTTTTCGGGATTCCGGGGTCCCGGAAAAAAATTCTCCGGAAATCACATAGAAAGTTCCTCGTGTAAGATAAAGCGGCCACGCAAAGTTTGAGTACCAACGGAAGACATCTGGGGGTGCCGGTGTGCCACAAACCAGCATTCGTCGATCCTCGGGTTGTCGAGAAAATAGTTTTAAAATGTGTTAGAAGCTCGTTATTTGAGGCTTAAATCGAACATGTTAATTCCTGAAATGAGCTCGGACGCGTGATTGAGAAACAGGGAGAAAAAGAAACAGGGTCCGGTACGACCTTCCGAACGGCTCAAATTGAAGTGTAATACACGGTTTTTCGGGATTTCGATGTCCCGGAACAAAATTCTCCGGAAATCACATAGAAAGTTCATCGTGTCAGATAAAGTGGTCACGGAATGTTTGAGTACCAACGGAAGACGTTTGGGGGTGCCGGTGTGCCACAAACCAGCATTCGCCGATCCTCGGGTTATCGTGAAAATAGTGTTAAAATGTGTTAGAAGCTCGTTATTTGAGGCTTAAATCGAACATGTTAATTCCTGAAATGAGCTCAGACGCGTGATTGAAAAACAAGGAGAAAAAGAAACAGGGTCCGGTACGACCTTCTGAACGCCTCAAATTGAAGTGTATAATACACGGTTTTTCGGGATTCCGGGGTCCCGGAACAAAATTCTGCGGAAATCACATAGAAAGTTCCTCGTGTCAAATAAAGCGGTCACGGAACGTTTGAGTACCAACGGAAGACGTTTAGGGGTGCCAGTGTGCCACAAACCAGTATTCGCCGATCCTCGGGTTATCGTGAAAAATGTGTTAAAATGTGTTAAAAGCTCGTTATTTGAGACTGAAATCGAACATGTTATTTCCTGAAACGAGCTCGGACGCTTGATTGAAAAACAGGGAGAAAAAGAAACAGGGTCCGGTACGACCTTCCGAAAGGCTGAAATTGAAGTGTATAATACACGGTTTTTCGGGATTCCAGGGTCCCGGAACAAAATTCTCCGGAAATCACATAGAAAGTTCCTCGTGTCAGATAAAGCGGCCACGCAAAGTTTGAGTACCAACGAAAGACATCTGTGGGTGCCGGTGTGCCACAAACCAGCATTCGTCGATCCTCGGGTTATCGTGAAAATAGTTTTAAAATGTGTTAGAAGCTCGTTATTTGAGGCTTAAATCGAACATGTTAATTCCTGAAATAAGCTTGGACGCGTGATTGCAAAACAAGGACAAAAAGAAACAGGGTCTGGTACGACCTTCTGAACGGCTCAAATTGAAGTGTGTAATACACGATTTTTCGGGATTCCGGGGTCCCAGAACAAAATTCTCCGGAAATCACATAGAAAGTTCCTCGTGTCAGATAAAGCGGCCTCACAAAGTTTGAGTACCAACGGAAGAAATTTTGGGGTGCCGGTGTGCCACAAACCAACATTCGCCGATCCCCGGGTTATCGTGAAAAATGTGTTAAAATGTGTTAAAAGCTCGTTATTTGAGGCTGAAATCGAACATGTTAATTCCTGAAATGGGCTCGGACGCGTGATTGAACAACAGGGAGAAAAAGAAACAGGGTCCAGTACGACCTTCCGAACGGCTCAAATTGAAGTGTATAAATACACGGTTTTTCGGGATTCCGGGGTCCCGGAACAAAATTCTCCGGAAATCACATAGAAGGTTCCTCGTGTGAGATAAAGCGGCCACGCAAAGTTTGAGTACCAACGGAAGAGTTTTTGGGGGGCCGGTGTGCCACAAACCAGCATTCGCCGATCCCCGGGTTATCGTGAAAAATGTATTAAAATATGTTAAAAGCTCGTTATTTGAGGCTGAAATCGAACATGTTAATTCCTGAAACGAGCTTGGACGCGTGATTGAAAAACAGGGAGAAAAAGAAACAGGGTCCGGTACGACCTTCCGAAAGGCTTAAATTGAAGTGTAGAATACACGGTTTTTCAGGATTCCGGGTCCCGGAAAAAAATTCTCCGGAAATCACATAGAAAGTTCCTCGTGTCAGATAAAGCGGCCATGCAAAGTTTGAGTACCAACGGAAGACATCTGGGGGTGCCGGTGTGCCACAAACCAGCATTCGTCGATCCTCGGGTTGTCGAGAAAATAGTTTTAAAATGTGTTAGAAGCTCGTTATTTGAGGCTTAAATCGAACATGTTAATTCCTGAAATGAGCTCGGACGCGTGATTGAGAAACAGGGAGAAAAAGAAACGGGTCCGGCACGACCCTTCCGAACGGCTCAAATTGAAGTGTAATACACGGTTTTTCGGGATTTCGAGGTCCCGGAACAAAATTCTCCGGAAATCACATAGAAAGTTCATCGTGTCAGATAAAGTGATCACGCAAAGTTTGAGTACCAACGGAAGACGTTTGGGGGTGCCGGTGTGCCACAAACCAGCATTCGCCGATCCTCGGGTTATCGTGAAAATAGTGTTAAAATGTGTTAGAAGCTCGTTATTTGAGGCTTAAATCGAACATGTTAATTCCTGAAATGAGCTCAGACGCGTGATTGAAAAACAGGGAGAAAAAGAAACAGGGTCCGGTACGACCTTGTGAACGGCTCAAATTGAAGTGTATAATACACGGTTTTTCGGGATTCCGGGGTCCCGGAACAAAATTCTCCGGAAATCACATAGAAAGTTCCTCGTGTCAAATAAAGCGGTCACGGAAAGTTTGAGTACCAACGGAAGACGTTTGGGGGTGCCAGTGTGCCACAAACCAGTATTCGTCAATCCTCAGGTTATCGTGAAAAATGTGTTAAAATGTGTTAAAAGCTCGTTATTTGAGACTGAAATCGAACATGTTCATTCCTGAAACGAGCTCGGACGCTTGATTGAAAAACAGGGAGAAAAAGAAACAGGGTCCGGTACGACCTTCCGAAAGGCTGAAATTGAAGTGTATAATACACGGTTTTTCGGGATTCCAGGGTCCCGGAACAAAATTCTCCGGAAATCACATAAAAAGTTCCTCGTGTCAGATAAAGCGGCCACGCAAAGTTTGAGTACCAACGAAAGACATCTGGGGTGTCGGTGTGCCACAAACCAGCATTCGTCGATCCTCGGGTTATCGTGAAAATAGTTTTAAAATGTGTTAGAAGCTCGTTATTTGAGGCTTAAATCGAACATGTTAATTCCTGAAATAAGCTCGGACGCGTGATTGCAAAACAGGGACAAAAAAAAACAGGGTCTGGTACGACCTTCTGAACGGCTCAAATTGAAGTGTGTAATACACGATTTTTCGGGATTCCGGGGTCCCGGAACAAAAATTCTCCGGAAATCACATAAAAAGTTCCTCGTGTCAGATAAAGCGGCCACACAAAGTTTGAGTACCAACGGAAGAAATTTTGGGGTGCCGGTGTGCCACAAACCAACATTCGCCGATCCCCGAGTTATCGTGAAAAATGTGTTAAAATGCGTTAAAAGCTCGTTATTTGAGGCTGAAATCGAACATGTTAATTCCTGAAATGGGCTCGGACGCGTGATTGAACAACAGGGAGAAAAAGAAACAGGGTCCAGTACGACCTTCCGAACGGCTCAAATTGAAGTGTATAAATACATGGTTTTTCGGGATTCCGGGGTCCCGGATCAAAATTCTCCGGAAATCACATAGAAGGTTCCTCGTGTGAGATAAAGCGGCCACGCAAAGTTTGAGTACCAACGGAAGAGTTTTTGGGGGGCCGGTGTGCCACAAACGAGCATTCGCCGATCCCCGGGTTATCGTGAAAAATGTATTAAAATATGTTAAAAGCTCGTTATTTGAGGCTGAAATCGAACATGTTAATTCCTGAAACGAGCTTGGACGCGTGATTGAAAAACAGGGAGAAAAAGAAACAGGGTCCGGTACGACCTTCCGAAAGGCTTAAATTGTAGTGTAGAATACACGGTTTTTCAGGATTCCGGGGTCCCGGAAAAAAATTCTCCGGAAATCACATAGAAAGTTCCTCGTGTCAGATAAAGCGGCCACGCAAAGTTTGAGTACCAACGGAAGACATCTGGGGGTGCCGGTGTGCCACAAACCAGCATTCGCCGATCCTCGGATTATCGTGAAAATAGTGTTAAAATGTGTTAGAAGCTCGTTATTTGAGGCTTAAATCGAACATGTTAATTCCCTAAAATGAGTTCGGACGCGTGATTGGAAAAAAGGGAGAAAGAGAAACAGGGTCCGGTACGACCTTCCGAACGGCTCAAATTGAAGTGTATAATACACGGTTTTTCGGGATTCCGAGTCCCGAATAAAATTCTCGGAAATCACATAGAAAGTTCCTCGTGTCAGATAAAGCGGTCACGCAAAGTTTGAGTACCAACGGAAGACGTTTGGGGGTGCCGGTGTGCCACAAACCAACATTCGCCGATCCTCGGGTTATCGTGAAAATAGTGTTAAAATGTGTTAGAAGCTCGTTATTTGAGGCTTAAATCGAACATGTTAATTCCTGAAATGAGCTCGGACGCGTTATTGAAAAACAGGAGAAAAAAAACGGGGTCCGACGACCTTCCGAACGGCTCAAATTGAAGTGTATAATAATACACGGTTTTTCGGAATTCCGGGGTCCCGGAAAAAAATTCTCCGGAAATCACATAGAAAGTTCCTCGTGTCAGATAAAGCGGCCACGTAAAGTTTGAGTACCAACGGAAGACATCTGGGGTGCCGTTCTGCCACAAACCAAGATTCGCCGATCCTCGGGTTATCGTGAAAATAGTGTTAAAATGTGTTAGAAGCTCGTTATTTGAGTCTTAAATCGAACATGTTAATTCCTGAAACGAGCTCGGACGCGTGATTGAAAAACAGGGAGAAAAAGAAACAGGGTCCGGTACGACCTTCCGAACGGCTCAAATTGAAGTGTATAATACACGGTTTTTCGGGATTCCGGGGTCCCGGAATAAAATTCTCCGGAAATCACATAGAAAGTTCCTCGTGTCAGATAAAGCGGTCACGCAAAATTTGAGTACCAACGGAAGACATTTGGGGTGCCGGTGTGCCACAAACCAACATTCGCCGATCCTCGGGTTATCGTGAAAATAGTGTTAAAATGTGTTAGAAGCTCGTTATTTGAGGCTTAAATCGAACATGTTAATTCCTGAAATGAGCTCGGACGCGTGATATAAAAACAGGAGAAAAAGAAATGTGGTCCGGACGACCTTACGAACGGCTCAAATTGAAGTGTATAATACACGGTTTTCGGGATTAGGGGTCAGGAACAAAATTCTCGGAAATCACATAGAAAGTTCCTCGTGTCAAATAAAGCGGTCACGGAAAGTTTGAGTACCAACGGAAGACGTTTGGGGGTGCGGTGTGCACAAACCAAGATTCGTCAATCCTCGAGGTTATCGTGAAAAATGTGTTAAAATGTGTTAAAAGCTCGTTATTTGAGACCGAAATCGAACATGTTCATTCTGAAACGAGCTCGGACGCTTGATTGAAAAACAGGAGAAAAAGAAACGGGGTCCGACGACCTTCCGAAAGGTGAAATTGAAGTGTATAATACACGGTTTTTCGGGATTCCAGGGTCCCGGAACAAAATTCTCCGGAAATCACATAAAAAGTTCCTCGTGTCAGATAAAGCGGCCACGCAAAGTTTGAGTACCAACGAAAGACATCTGGGGTGTCGGTGTGCCACAAACCAGCATTCGTCGATCCTCGGGTTATCGTGAAAATAGTTTTAAAATGTGTTAGAAGCTCGTTATTTGAGGCTTAAATCGAACATGTTAATTCCTGAAATAAGCTCGGACGCGTGATTGCAAAACAGGGACAAAAAAAAACAGGGTCTGGTACGACCTTCTGAACGGCTCAAATTGAAGTGTGTAATACACGATTTTTCGGGATTCCGGGGTCCCGGAACAAAAATTCTCCGGAAATCACATAAAAAGTTCCTCGTGTCAGATAAAGCGGCCACACAAAGTTTGAGTACCAACGGAAGAAATTTTGGGGTCTTGGGTGTGCCACAAACCAACATTCGCCGATCCCCGGGTTATCGTGAAAAATGTGTTAAAATGCGTTAAAAGCTCGTTATTTGAGGCTGAAATCGAACATGTTAATTCCTGAAATGGGCTCGGACGCGTGATTGAACAACAGGGAGAAAAAGAAACAGGGTCGATCGACCTTCCGAACGGCTCAAATTGAAGTGTATAAATACATGGTTTTTCGGGATTAGGGGTCCCGGATCAAAATTCTCCGGAAATCACATAGAAGGTTCCTCGTGTGAGATAAAGCGGCCACGCAAAGTTTGAGTACCAACGGAAGAGTTTTTGGGGGGCCGGTGTGCCACAAACGAGCATTCGCCGATCCCCGGGTTATCGTGAAAAATGTATTAAAATATGTTAAAAGCTCGTTATTTGAGGCTGAAATCGAACATGTTAATTCCTGAAACGAGCTTGGACGCGTGATTGAAAAACAGGGAGAAAAAGAAACAGGGTCCGGTACGACCTTCCGAAAGGCTTAAATTGTAGTGTAGAATACACGGTTTTTCAGGATTCCGGGGTCCCGGAAAAAAATTCTCCGGAAATCACATAGAAAGTTCCTCGTGTCAGATAAAGCGGCCACGCAAAGTTTGAGTACCAACGGAAGACATCCAGGGGGTGCCGGTGTGCCACAAACCAAAGCATTCGCCGATCCTCGGATTATCGTGAAAATAGTGTTAAAATGTGTTAGAAGCTCGTTATTTGAGGCTTAAATCGAACATGTTAATTCCCTAAAATGAGTTCGGACGCGTGATTGGAAAAAAGGGAGAAAGAGAAACAGGGTCCGGTACGACCTTCCGAACGGCTCAAATTGAAGTGTATAATACACGGTTTTTCGGGATTCCGGAGTCCCGGAATAAAATTCTCCGGAAATCACATAGAAAGTTCCTCGTGTCAGATAAAGCGGTCACGCAAAGTTTGAGTACCAACGGAAGACGTTTGGGGGTGCCGGTGTGCCACAAACCAACATTCGCCGATCCTCGGGTTATCGTGAAAATAGTGTTAAAATGTGTTAGAAGCTCGTTATTTGAGGCTTAAATCGAACATGTTAATTCCTGAAATGAGCTCGGACGCGTTATTGAAAAACAGGGAGAAAAAGAAACAGGGTCCGGTACGACCTTCCGAACGGCTCAAATTGAAGTGTATAATAATACACGGTTTTGATTCGGGGTCCCGGAAAAAAATTCTCCGGAAATCACATAGAAAGTTCCTCGTGTCAGATAAAGCGGCCACGTAAAGTTTGAGTACCAACGGAAGACATCTGGGGTGCCGTTCTGCCACAAACCAAGATTCGCCGATCCTCGGGTTATCGTGAAAATAGTGTTAAAATGTGTTAGAAGCTCGTTATTTGAGTCTTAAATCGAACATGTTAATTCCTGAAACGAGCTCGGACGCGTGATTGAAAAACAGGGAGAAAAAGAAACAGGGTCCGGTACGACCTTCCGAACGGCTCAAATTGAAGTGTATAATACACGGTTTTTCGGGATTCCGGGGTCCCGGAATAAAATTCTCCGGAAATCACATAGAAAGTTCCTCGTGTCAGATAAAGCGGTCACGCAAAGTTTGAGTACCAACGGAAGACGTTTGGGGGTGCCGGTGTGCCACAAACCAACATTCGCCGATCCTCGGGTTATCGTGAAAATAGTGTTAAAATGTGTTAGAAGCTCGTTATTTGAGGCTTAAATCGAACATGTTAATTCCTGAAATGAGCTCGGACGCGTGATATAAAAACAGGGAGAAAAAGAAACAGGGTCCGGTACGACCTTCTGAACGGCTCAAATTGAAGTGTATAATACACGGTTTTTCGGGATTCCGGGGTCCCGGAACAAAATTCTCCGGAAATCACATAGAAAGTTCCTCGTGTCAGATAAAGCGGTCACGGAAAGTTTGAGTACCAACGGAAGACGTTTGGCGGTGCCAGTGTGCCACAAACCAGTATTCGCCGATCCTCAGGTTATCGTGAAAAATGTGTTAAAATGTGTTAAAAGCTCGTTATTTGAGACTGAAATCGAACATGTTAATTCCTGAAACGAGCTCGGACGCGTGATTGAAAAACAGGGAGAAAAAGAAACAGGGTCCGGTACGACCATCCAAAAGGCTGAAATTGAACTTTATAATACACGGTTTTTCGGGATTCCAGGGTCCCGGAACAAAATTCTCCGGCAATCACATAGAAAGTTCCTTGTGTCAGATAAAGCGGCCACGCAAAGTTTGAGTACCAACGGAAGACATCTGGGGTGCCGGTGTGCCACAAACCTGCATTCGTCTATCCTCGGGTTATCGTGAAAATAGTTTTAAAATGTGTTAGAAGCTCGTTATTTGAGGCTTAAATCGAACATGTTAATTCCTGAAATTAGCTCGGACGCGTGATTACAAAACAGGGACAAAAATAAACAGGGTCCGGTACGACCTTCTGAACGGCTCAAATTGAAGTGTATAATACACGGTTTTTCGGGATTCCGGGGTCCCGGAACAAAATTCTCCGTAAATCACATAGAAAGTTCCTCGTGTCAGATAAAGCGGTCACGCAAAGTTTGAGTACCAACGGAAGACATCTGGGGGTGCCGGTGTGCCACAAACCAGCATTCGCCGATCCTCGGGTTATCGTGAAAATAGTGTTAAAATGTGTTAGAAGCTCGTTATTTGAGGCTTAAATCGAACATGTTAATTCCCTAAAATGAGTTCGGACGCGTGATTGAAAAAAAGGGAGAAAGAGAAACAGGGTCCGGTACGACCTTCCAAACGGCTCAAATTGAAGTGTATAATACACGGTTTTTCGGGATTCCGGGGTCCCGGAACAAAATTCTCCGGAAATCACATAGAAAGTTCCTCGTGTCAGATAAAGCGGTCACGCAAAGTTTGAGTACCAACGAAAGACGTTTGGGAGTGCCGGTGTGCCACAAACCAGCATTCGCCGATCCCCAGGTTATCGTGAAAAATGTGTTAAAATGTGTTAAAAGCTCGTTATTTGAGACCGAAATCGAACATGTTAATTCCTGAAACGAGCTCGGATGCGTGATTGAAAAACAGGGAGAAAAAGAAACAGGGTCCGGTACGACCTTCCGAATGGCTCACATTGAAGTGTATAATACACGGTTTTTCGGGATTCCAGGGTCCCGGAATAAAATTCTCCGGAAATCACGTAGAAAGTTCCTCGTGTCAGATAAAGCGGTCACGCAAAGTTTGAGTACCAACTGAAGACGTTTGGGGGTGACGGTGTGCCACAAACCAGCATTCGCCGATCCTCGGGTTATCGTGAAAAATGTGTTAAAATGTGTTAAACACCGTTATTTGAGGCTGAAATCGAACATGTTAACTCCTGAAACGAGCTCGGACGCGTGATTGAAAAACAGGGAGAAAAAGAAACCGGGTCCGGTACGACCTTCCGAAAGGCTCAAATTGATGTGTATAATACACGGTTTTTCGGGATTCCGGGGTCCCGGAACAAAATTCTCCGAAAATCACATAGAAAGTTCCTCGTGTCAGATAAAGCGGCCACGCAAAGTTTGAGTACCAACAGAAGACATCTGGGGGTGCCGGTGTGCCACAAACCAGCATTCGTCGATCCTCGGGTTATCGTGAAAATAGTTTTAAAATGTGTTAGAAGCTCGTTATTTGAGTCTTAAATCGAACATGTTAATTCCTGAAACGAGCTCGGACGCGTGATTGAAAAACAGGGAGAAAAAGAAACAGGGTCCGGTACGACCTTCCGAACGGCTCAAATTGAAGTGTATAATACACGGTTTTTCGGGATTCCGGGGTCCCGGAATAAAATTCTCCGGAAATCACATAGAAAGTTCCTCGTGTCAGATAAAGCGGTCACGCAAAGTTTGAGTACCAACGGAAGACATCTGGGGGTGTCGGTGTGCCACAAACCAGCATTCGTCGATCCTCGGGTTGTCGAGAAAATAGTTTTAAAATGTGTTAGAAGCTCGTTATTTGAGGCTTAAATCGAACATGTTAATTCCTGAAATGAGCTCGGACGCGTGATTGAGAAACAGGGAGAAAAAGAAACAGGGTCCGGTACGACCTTCCGAACGGCTCAAATTGAAGTGTAATACACGGTTTTTCGGGATTTCGAGGTCCCGGAACAAAATTCTCCGGAAATCACATAGAAAGTTCATCGTGTCAGATAAAGTGATCACGCAAAGTTTGAGTACCAACGGAAGACGTTTGGGGGTGCCGGTGTGCCACAAACCAGCATTCGCCGATCCTCGGGTTATCGTGAAAATAGTGTTAAAATGTGTTAGAAGCTCGTTATTTGAGGCTTAAATCGAACATGTTAATTCCTGAAATGAGCTCAGACGCGTGATTGAAAAACAGGGAGAAAAAGAAACAGGGTCCGGTACGACCTTGTGAACGGCTCAAATTGAAGTGTATAATACACGATTTTTCGGGATTCCGGGGTCCCGGAACAAAATTCTCCGGAAATCATATAGAAAGTTCCTCGTGTCAAATAAAGCGGTCACGGAAAGTTTGAGTACCAACGGAAGACGTTTGGGGGTGCGGTGTACAAACCAAACCGGTATTCGTCAATCCTTAGGTTATCGTGAAAAATGTGTTAAAATGTGTTAAAAGCTCGTTATTTGAGACTGAAATCGAACATGTTCATTCCTGAGACGAGCTCGGACGCTTGATTGAAAAACAGGAGAAAAAAAACAGGGTCAGTACGACCTTCCGAAAGGTGAAATTGAAGTGTATAATACACGGTTTTTCGGGATTCCAGGGTCCCGGAACAAAATTCTCCGGAAATCACATAAAAAGTTCCTCGTGTCAGATAAAGCGGCCACGCAAAGTTTGAGTACCAACGAAAGACATCTGGGGTGCCGGTGTGCCACAAACCAGCATTCGTCGATCCTCGGGTTATCGTGAAAATAGTTTTAAAATGTGTTAGAAGCTCGTTATTTGAGGCTTAAATCGAACATGTTAATTCCTGAAATAAGCTCGGACGCGTGATTGCAAAACAGGGACAAAAAGAAACAGGGTCTGGTACGACCTTCTGAACGGCTCCAATTGAAGTGTGTAATACACGATTTTTCAGGATTCCGGGGTCCCGGAACAAAAATTCTCCGGAAATCGCATAAAAAGTTCCTCGTGTTAGATAAAGCGGCCACACAAAGTTTGAGTACCAACGGAAGAAATTTTGGGGTGCCGGTGTGCCACAAACCAACATTCGCCGATCCCCGGGTTATCGTGAAAAATGTGTTAAAATGTGTTAAAAGCTCGTTATTTGAGGCTGAAATCGAACATGTTAATTCCTGAAATGGGCTCGGACGCGTGATTGAACAACGAGGAGAAAAGAAACGGGGTCGACGACCTTCCGAACGGCTCAAATTGAAGTGTATAAATACATGGTTTTTCGGGATTAGGGGTCCCGGATCAAAATTCTCGGAAATCACATAGAAGGTTCCTCGTGTGAGATAAAGCGGCCACGCAAAGTTTGAGTACCAACGGAAGAGTTTTTGGGGGGCCGGTGTGCCACAAACGAGCATTCGCCGATCCCCGGGTTATCGTGAAAAATGTATTAAAATATGTTAAAAGCTCGTTATTTGAGGCTGAAATCGAACATGTTAATTCCTGAAACGAGCTTGGACGCGTGATTGAAAAACGGGGAAAAAGAAAAGGGGTCGTGACGACCTTCCGAAAGGCTTAAATTGTAGTGTAGAATACACGGTTTTTCAGGATTCCGGGGTCCCGGAAAAAAATTCTCCGGAAATCACATAGAAAGTTCCTCGTGTCAGATAAAGCGGCCACGCAAAGTTTGAGTACCAACGGAAGACATCTGGGGGTGCCGGTGTGCCACAAACCAGCATTCGCCGATCCTCGGATTATCGTGAAAATAGTGTTAAAATGTGTTAGAAGCTCGTTATTTGAGGCTTAAATCGAACATGTTGATTCCCTAAAATGAGTTCGGACGCGTGATTGGAAAAAAGGGAGAAAGAGAAACAGGGTCCGGTACGACCTTCCGAACGGCTCAAATTGAAGTGTATAATACACGGTTTTTCGGGATTCCGGGGTCCCGGAATAAAATTCTCCGGAAATCACATAGAAAGTTCCTCGTGTCAGATAAAGCGGTCACGCAAAGTTTGAGTACCAACGGAAGACGTTTGGGGGTGCCGGTGTGCCACAAACCAACATTCGCCGATCCTCGGGTTATCGTGAAAATAGTGTTAAAATGTGTTAGAAGCTCGTTATTTGAGGCTTAAATCGAACATGTTAATTCCTGAAATGAGCTCGGACGCGTTATTGAAAAACAGGGAGAAAAAAAACAGTGGTCCGCACGACCTTCCGAACGGCTCAAATTGAAGTGTATAATACACGGTTTTTCGGGATTCCGGGGTCCCGGAACAAAATTCTCCGGAAATCACATAGAAAGTTCCTCGTGTCAGATAAAGCGGCCACGCAAAGTTTGAGTACCAACGAAAGACTTTTTGGGGTGCCGGTGTGCCACAAACCAGCATTGCCGATCCCCAGGTTATCGTGAAAAATGTGTTAAAATGTGTTAAAAGCTCGTTATTTGAGGCTGAAATCGAACATGTTAATTCCTGAAATGAGCTCGGACGCGTGATTGAAAAACAGGGAGAAAAAGAAACAGGGTCCGGTACGACCTTCCGAACGGCTCAAATTGAAGTGTATAATACACGGTTTTTCGGGATTCCGGGGTCCCGGAACAAAATTCTCCGGAAATCACATAGAAGGTTCCTCGTGTCAGATAAAGCGGACACGCAAAGTTTGAGTACCAACGGAAGAGTTTTTGGGGGGCCGGTGTGCCACAAACAAAGCATTGCCGATCCCGGGTTATCGTGAAAAATGTGTTAAAATGTGTTAAAAGCTCTTTATTTGAGGCTGAAATCGAACATGTTAATTCCTGAAATGAGCTCGGACGCGTGATTAAAAAACAGGGATAAAAAGAAACAGGTCCGTACGACCTTCCGAAAGGCTCAAATTGATGTGTATAATACACGGTTTTTCGGGATTACGGGGTCCCGGAACAAAATTCTCGGAAATCACATAGAAAGTTCCTCGTGTCGATAAAGCGGTCACGCAAAGTTTGAGTACCAACGGAAGACATCCAGGGGGTGCCGGTGTGCCACAAACCAGCATTCGCCGATCCTCGGGTTATCGTGAAAATAGTGTTAAAATGTGTTAGAAGCTCGTTATTTGAGGCTTAAATCGAACATGTTAATTCCCTAAAATGAGTTCGGACGCGTGATTGAAAAAAAGGGAGAAAAAGAAACAGGTCCGAGACGACCTTCCGAACAGCTCAAATTGAAGTGTATAATACACGGTTTTTCGGGATTCGGGGTCCCGGAACAAAATTCTCCGGAAATCACATAGAAAGTTCCTCGTGTCGGATAAAGCGGTCACGCAAAATTTGAGTACCAACGAAAGACGTTTGGGAGTGCCGGTGTGCCACAAACCAGCATTCGCCGATCCCCAGGTTATCGTGAAAAATGTGTTAAAATGTGTTAAAAGCTCGTTATTTGAGACTGAAATCGAACATTTTAATTCCTGAAACGAGCTCGGACGCGTGATTGAAAAACAGGGAGAAAAAGAAACAGGGTCCGGTACGACCTTCCGAACGGCTCAAATTGAAGTGTATAATACACGGTTTTTCGGGATTCCGGGGTCCCGGAATAAAATTCTCCGGAAATCACATAGAAAGTTCCTCGTGTCAGATAAAGCGGTCACGCAAAATTTGAGTACCAACCGAAGACGTTTGGGGTGACGGTGTGCCACAAACCAAAGATTCGATCCTCGGGTTATCGTGAAAAATGTGTTAAAATGTGTTAAACACTCGTTATTTGAGGCTGAAATCGAACATGTTAACTCCTGAAACGAGCTCGGACGCGTGATTGAAAAACAGGGAGAAAAAGAAACAGGGACCGGTACGACCTTCCGAAAGGCTCAAATTGATGTGTATAATACACGGTTTTTCGGGATTCCGGGGTCCCGGAACAAAATTCTCCGGAAATCACATAGAAAGTTCCTCGTGTCAGATAAAGCGGTCACGCAAAGTTTGAGTACCAACGGAAGACATCTGGGGGTGCCGGTGTGCCACAAACCAGCATTCGCCGATCCTCGGGTTATCGTGAAAATATGGTTAAAATGTGTTAGAAGCTCGTTATTTGAGGCTTAAATCGAACATGTTAATTCCCTAAAATGAGTTCGGACGCGTGATTGAAAAAAAGGGAGAAAAAGAAACAGGTCCCGACGACCTTCCGAACGGCTCAAATTGAAGTGTATAATACACGGTTTTTCGGGATTCCGGGGTCCCGGAACAAAATTCTCCGGAAATCACATAGAAAGTTCCTCGTGTCAGATAAAGCGGTCACGCAAAGTTTGAGTACCAACGGAAGAGTTTTTGGGGGGCCGGTGTGCCACAAACCAGCATTGCCGATCCCCGGGTTATCGTGAAAAATGTGTTAAAATGTGTTAAAAGCTCTTTATTTGAGGCTGAAATCGAACATGTTAATTCCTGAAATGAGCTCGGACGCGTGATTAAAAAACAGGATAAAAAGAAACGGGGTTGCACGACCTTCCGAAAGGCTCAAATTGATGTGTATAATACACGGTTTTTCGGGATTCGGGGTCCCGGAACAAAATTCTCCGGAAATCACATAGAAAGTTCCTCGTGTCGGATAAAGCGGTCACGCAAAATTTGAGTACCAACAGAAGACATCCGGGGTGCCGGTGTGCCACAAACCAGCATTCGCCGATCCTCGGGTTATCGTGAAAATAGTGTTAAAATGTGTTAGAAGCTCGTTATTTGAGGCTTAAATCGAACATGTTAATTCCCTAAAATGAGTTCGGACGCGTGATTGAAAAAAAGGGAGAAAAAGAAACAGGGTCCGGTACGACCTTCCGAACGGCTCAAATTGAAGTGTATAATACACGGTTTTTCGGGATTCCGGGGTCCCGGAACAAAATTCTCCGGAAATCACATAGAAAGTTCCTCGTGTCAGATAAAGCGGTCACGCAAAGTTTGAGTACCAACGGAAGACATCTGGGGGTGCCGGTGTGCCACAAACCAGCATTCGCCGATCCCCAGGTTATCGTGAAAAATGTGTTAAAATGTGTTAAAAGCTCGTTATTTGAGACTGAAATCGAACATTTTAATTCCTGAAACAAGCTCGGACGCGTGATTGAAAAACAGGGAGAAAAAGAAACGTGGTGCAGTACGACCTTCCGAATGGCTCACATTGAAGTGTATAATACACGGTTTTTCGGGATTCCGGGGTCCCGGAATAAAATTCTCCGGAAATCACGTAGAAAGTTCCTCGTGTCAGATAAAGCGGTCACGCAAAGTTTGAGTACCAACTGAAGACGTTTGGGGGTGACGGTGTGCCACAAACCAGCATTCGCCGATCCTCGGGTTATCGTGAAAAATGTGTTAAAATGTGTTAAACACTCGTTATTTGAGGCTGAAATCGAACATGTTAACTCCTGAAACGAGCTCGGACGCGTGATTGAAAAACAGGGAGAAAAAGAAACAGGGACCGGTACGACCTTCCGAAATTTGAAATTGATGTGTATAATACACGGTTTTCGGGATTCGGGGTCCTGGAACAAAATTCTCCGAAAATCACATAGAAAATTCCTCGTGTCAGATAAAGCGGCCACGCAAAGTTTGAGTACCAACGGAAGACATCTGGGGGTGCCGGTGTGCCACAAACCAGCATTCGTCGATCCTCGGGTTATCGTGAAAATAGTTTTAAAATGTGTTAGAAGCTCGTTATTTGAGGCTTAAATCGAACATGTTAATTCCTGAAATGAGCTCGGGCGCGTGATTGCAAAACAGGGACAAAAATAAACAGGTCCGGACGACCTTCCGAACGGCTCAAATTGAAGTGTATAATACACGATTTTTCGGGATTCCGGGGTCCCGGAACAAAATTCTCCGGAAATCACATAGAAAGTTCCTCGTGTCAGATAAAGCGGCCACGCAAAGTTTGAGTACCAACGGAAGAGTTTTTGGGGACCGGTGTGCCACAAACCAGATTCGCCGATCCCGGTTATCGTGAAAAATGTGTTAAAATGTGTTAAAAGCTCGTTATTTGAGGTTGAAATCGAACATGTTAATTCCTGAAATGAGCTCGGACGCGTGATTGAAAAGAGGAGGAAAAAAAAAGGTCCGCACGACCTTCCGAACGGCTCAAATTGAAGTGTATAATACACGGTTTTTCGGGATTAGGGGCCCCGGAACAAAATTCTCCGGAAATCACATAGAAAGTTCCTCGTGTCGATAAAGCGGACACGCAAAGTTTGAGTACCAACGGAAGAGTTTTTGGGGGGCCGGTGTGCCACAAACCAGCATTGCCGATCCCCGGGTTATCGTGAAAAATGTGTTAAAATGTGTTAAAAGCTCTTTATTTGAGGCTGAAATCGAACATGTTAATTCCTGAAATGAGCTCGGACGCGTGATTAAAAAACAGGGATAAAAAAACAGGTCCGTACGACCTTCCGAAAGGCTCAAATTGAAGTGTATAATACACGGTTTTCGGGATTCGAGGGTCCCGGAACAAAATTCTCCGGAAATCACATAGAAAGTTCCTCGTGTCGGATAAAGCGGTCACGCAAAATTTGAGTACCAACGGAAGACATCCTGGGGTGCCGGTGTGCCACAAACCAAAGATTCGCCGATCCTCGGGTTATCGTGAAAATAGTGTTAAAATGTGTTAGAAGCTCGTTATTTGAGGCTTAAATCGAACATGTTAATTCCCTAAAATGAGTTCGGACGCGTGATTGAAAAAAAGGGAGAAAAAGAAACAGGGTCCGGTACGACCTTCCGAACGGCTCAAATTGAAGTGTATAATACACGGTTTTTCGGGATTCCGGGGTCCCGGAACAAAATTCTCCGGAAATCACATAGAAAGTTCCTCGTGTCAGATAAAGCGGTCACGCAAAGTTTGAGTACCAACGAAAGACGTTTGGGAGTGCCGGTGTGCCACAAACCAGCATTCGCCGATCCCCAGGTTATCGTGAAAAATGTGTTAAAATGTGTTAAAAGCTCGTTATTTGAGACTGAAATCGAACATTTTAATTCCTGAAACGAGCTCGGACGCGTGATTGAAAAACAGGAGAAAAAAAACGAGTCCGTACGACCTTCCGAATGGCTCACATTGAAGTGTATAATACACGGTTTTTCGGGATTCCGGGGTCCCGGAATAAAATTCTCCGGAAATCACGTAGAAAGTTCCTCGTGTCAGATAAAGCGGTCACGCAAAGTTTGAGTACCAACTGAAGACGTTTGGGGGTGACGGTGTGCCACAAACCAGCATTCGCTGATCCTCGGGTTATCGTGAAAAATGTGTTAAAATGTGTTAAACACTCGTTATTTGAGGCTGAAATCGAACATGTTAACTCCTGAAACGAGCTCGGACGCGTGATTGAAAAACAGGGAGAAAAAGAAACAGGGACCGGTACGACCTTCCGAAAGGCTCAAATTGATGTGTATAATACACGGTTTTTCGGGATTCCGGGGTCCCGGAACAAAATTCACCGGAAATCACATAGAAAGTTCCTCGTGTCAGATAAAGCGGTCACGCAAAGTTTGAGTACCAACGGAAGACATCTGGGGGTGCCGGTGTGCCAAACCAAAGATTCGATCCTCGGGTTATCGTGAAAATATGGTTAAAATGTGTTAGAAGCTCGTTATTTGAGGCTTAAATCGAACATGTTAATTCCATAAAATGAGTTCGGACGCGTGATTGAAAAAAAGGGAGAAAAAGAAACAGGGTCCGGTACGACCTTCCGAACGGCTCAAATTGAAGTGTATAATACACGGTTTTCGGGATTAGGGGTCCGGAACAAAATTCTCGGAAATCACATAGAAAGTTCCTCGTGTCGGATAAAGCGGTCACGCAAAATTTGAGTACCAACGGAAGAGTTTTTGGGGGCGGTGTGCCACAAACCAAGCATTGCCGATCCCGGGTTATCGTGAAAAATGTGTTAAAATGTGTTAAAAGCTCTTTATTTGAGGCTGAAATCGAACATGTTAATTCCTGAAATGAGCTCGAACGCGTGATTAAAAAACAGGATAAAAAAAAGTGGGTCGACGACCTTCCGAAAGGCTCAAATTGATGTGTATAATACACGGTTTTTCGGGGTCCCGGAACAAAATTCTCCGGAAATCACATAGAAAGTTCCTCGTGTCAGATAAAGCGGTCACGCAAAGTTTGAGTACCAACGAAAGACGTTTGGGAGTGCCGGTGTGCCACAAACCAGCATTCGCCGATCCTTGGGTTATCGTGAAAAATGTGTTAAAATGTGTTAAACACTCGTTATTTGAGGCTGAAATCGAACATGTTAACTCCTGAAACGAGCTCGGACGCGTGATTGAAAAACAGGGAGAAAAAGAAACAGGGACCGGTACGACCTTCCGAAAGGCTCAAATTGATGTGTATAATACACGGTTTTTCGGGATTCCGGGGTCCCGGAACAAAATTCTCCGGAAATCACATAGAAAGTTCCTCGTGTCAGATAAAGCGGTCACGCAAAGTTTGAGTACCAACGGAAGACATCCTGGGGTGCGGTGTGCCACAAACCAGCATTCGCCGATCCTCGGGTTATCGTGAAAATATGGTTAAAATGTGTTAGAAGCTCGTTATTTGAGGCTTAAATCGAACATGTTAATTCCCTAAAATGAGTTCGGACGCGTGATTGAAAAAAAGGGAGAAAAAAAACAGGTGGTGCGACCTTCCGAAGCTCAAATTGAAGTGTATAATACACGGTTTTCGGGATTCGAGGGTCCCGGAACAAAATTCTCCGGAAATCACATAGAAAGTTCCTCGTGTCGGATAAAGCGGTCACGCAAAATTTGAGTACCAACGGAAGAGTTTTTGGGGGCCGGTGTGCCACAAACCAAAGCATTGCCGATCCCCGGGTTATCGTGAAAAATGTGTTAAAATGTGTTAAAAGCTCTTTATTTGAGGCTGAAATCGAACATGTTAATTCCTGAAATGAGCTCGGACGCGTGATTAAAAAACAGGATAAAAAGAAACAGGGTCCGTACGACCTTCCGAAAGGCTCAAATTGATGTGTATAATACACGGTTTTCGGGATTAGGGGTCCCGGAACAAAATTCTCCGGAAATCACATAGAAAGTTCCTCGTGTCGGATAAAGCGGTCACGCAAAATTTGAGTACCAACGAGAAGACATCCGGGGTGCCGGTGTGCCACAAACCAGCATTCGCCGATCCTCGGGTTATCGTGAAAATAGTGTTAAAATGTGTTAGAAGCTCGTTATTTGAGGCTTAAATCGAACATGTTAATTCCCTAAAATGAGTTCGGACGCGTGATTGAAAAAAAGGGAGAAAAAGAAACAGGGTCCGGTACGACCTTCCGAACGGCTCAAATTGAAGTGTATAATACACGGTTTTTCGGGATTCCGGGGTCCCGGAACAAAATTCTCCGGAAATCACATAGAAAGTTCCTCGTGTCAGATAAAGCGGTCACGCAAAGTTTGAGTACCAACGAAAGACGTTTGGGAGTGCCGGTGTGCCACAAACCAGCATTCGCCGATCCCCAGGTTATCGTGAAAAATGTGTTAAAATGTGTTAAAAGCTCGTTATTTGAGACTGAAATCGAACATTTTAATTCCTGAAACGAGCTCGGACGCGTGATTGAAAAACAGGGAGAAAAAGAAACAGGGTCTGGTACGACCTTCCGAATGGCTCACATTGAAGTGTATAATACACGGTTTTTCGGGATTCCGGGGTCCCGGAATAAAATTCTCCGGAAATCACGTAGAAAGTTCCTCGTGTCAGATAAAGCGGTCACGCAAAGTTTGAGTACCAACTGAAGACGTTTGGGGGTGACGGTGTGCCACAAACCAGCATTCGCCGATCCTCGGGTTATCGTGAAAAATGTGTTAAAATGTGTTAAACACTCGTTATTTGAGGCTGAAATCGAACATGTTAACTCCTGAAACGAGCTCGGACGCGTGATTGAAAAACAGGGAGAAAAAGAAACAGGGACCGGTACGACCTTCCGAAAGGCTGAAATTGATGTGTATAATACACGGTTTTTCGGGATTCAGGGGTCCTGGAACAAAATTCTCCGAAAATCACATAGAAAATTCCTCGTGTCAGATAAAGCGGCCACGCAAAGTTTGAGTACCAACGGAAGACATCTGGGGGTGCCGGTGTGCCACAAACCAGCATTCGTCGATCCTCGGGTTATCGTGAAAATAGTTTTAAAATGTGTTAGAAGCTCGTTATTTGAGGCTTAAATCGAACATGTTAATTCCTGAAATGAGCTCGGGCGCGTGATTGCAAAACAGGGACAAAAATAAACAGGGTCCGGTACGACCTTCTGAACGGCTCAAATTGAAGTGTATAATACACGATTTTTCGGGATTCCGGGGTCCCGGAACAAAATTCTCCGGAAATCACATAGAAAGTTCCTCGTGTCAGATAAAGCGGCCACGCAAAGTTTGAGTACCAACGGAAGAGTTTTTGGGGACCGGTGTGCCACAAACCAGCATTCGCCGATCCCCCGGTTATCGTGAAAAATGTGTTAAAATGTGTTAAAAGCTCGTTATTTGAGGCTGAAATCGAACATGTTAATTCCTGAAATGGGCTCGGACGCGTGATTGAAAAGCAGGGAGAAAAAGAAACAGGGTCCGGTACGACCTTCCGAACGGCTCAAATTGAAGTGTATAATACACGGTTTTCGGGATTAGGGGTCCCGAACAAAATTCTCCGGAAATCACATAGAAGGTTCCTCGTGTCAGATAAAGCGGACACGCAAAGTTTGAGTACCAACGGAAGAGTTTTTGGGGGGGCGGTGTGCCACAAACCGAAGATTGCCGATCCCGGGTTATCGTGAAAAATGTGTTAAAATGTGTTAAAAGCTCTTTATTTGAGGCTGAAATCGAACATGTTAATTCCTGAAATGAGCTCGGACGCGTGATTAAAAAACAGGGATAAAAAGAAACAGTGGTCCGACGACCTTCCGAAAGGCTCAAATTGAAGTGTATAATACACGGTTTTCGGGATTCGAGGGTCCCGGAACAAAATTCTCCGGAAATCACATAGAAAGTTCCTCGTGTCGGATAAAGCGGTCACGCAAAATTTGAGTACCAACGGAAGACATCCTGGGGTGCCGGTGTGCCACAAACCAAAGATTCATTCGCCGATCCTCGGGTTATCGTGAAAATAGTGTTAAAATGTGTTAGAAGCTCGTTATTTGAGGCTTAAATCGAACATGTTAATTCCCTAAAATGAGTTCGGACGCGTGATTGAAAAAAAGGGAGAAAAAGAAAGAACAGGGTCCGTGACGACCTTCCGAACGGCTCAAATTGAAGTGTATAATACACGGTTTCGGGATTAGGGGTCCCGGAACAAAATTCTCCGGAAATCACATAGAAAGTTCCTCGTGTCGGATAAAGCGGTCACGCAAAATTTGAGTACCAACGAAAGACGTTTGGGAGTGCCTTGCCGTGCCACAAACCAAAGATTCGCCGATCCCCAGTTATCGTGAAAAATGTGTTAAAATGTGTTAAAAGCTCGTTATTTGAGACCGAAATCGAACATTTTAATTCTGAAACGAGCTCGGACGCGTGATTGAAAAACAGGAGAAAAAGAAACAGTGTCCGTACGACCTTCCGAATGGCTCACATTGAAGTGTATAATACACGGTTTTTCGGGATTCGGGGTCCCGGAATAAAATTCTCCGGAAATCACATAGAAAGTTCCTCGTGTCGGATAAAGCGGTCACGCAAAGTTTGAGTACCAATCAAGACGTTTGGGGGTGACGGTGTGCCACAAACCAAAGATTCGGCCGATCCTCGGGTTATCGTGAAAAATGTGTTAAAATGTGTTAAACACTCGTTATTTGAGGCTGAAATCGAACATGTTAACTCCTGAAACGAGCTCGGACGCGTGATTGAAAAACAGGGAGAAAAAGAAACAGGATCCGGTACGACCTTCCGAAAGGCTGAAATTGAAGTGTATAATACACGGTTTTCGGGATTCGGGTTCCCGGAACAAAATTCACCGGAAATCACATAGAAAGTTCCTCGTGTCAGATAAAGCGGTCACGCAAAGTTTGAGTACCAACGGAAGACATCTGGGGGTGCCGGTGTGCCACAAACCAGCATTCGCCGATCCTCGGGTTATCGTGAAAATATGGTTAAAATGTGTTAGAAGCTCGTTATTTGAGGCTTAAATCGAACATGTTAATTCCATAAAATGAGTTCGGACGCGTGATTGAAAAAAAGGGAGAAAAAGAAACAGGGTCCGGTACGACCTTCCGAACGGCTCAAATTGAAGTGTATAATACACGGTTTTTCGGGATTCCGGGGTCCCGGAACAAAATTCTCCGGAAATCACATAGAAAGTTCCTCGTGTCAGATAAAGCGGTCACGCAAAGTTTGAGTACCAACGGAAGAGTTTTTGGGGGGCCGGTGTGCCACAAACCAGCATTGCCGATCCCCGGGTTATCGTGAAAAATGTGTTAAAATGTGTTAAAAGCTCTTTATTTGAGGCTGAAATCGAACATGTTAATTCCTGAAATGAGCTCGAACGCGTGATTAAAAAACAGGGATAAAAAGAAACAGGGTCCGGTACGACCTTCCGAAAGGCTCAAATTGATGTGTATAATACACGGTTTTCGGGATTAGGGGTCCCGGAACAAAATTCTCCGGAAATCACATAGAAAGTTCCTCGTGTCGGATAAAGCGGTCACGCAAAGTTTGAGTACCAACGAAAGACGTTTGGGAGTGCCGGTGTGCCACAAACCAGCATTCGCCGATCCTCGGGTTATCGTGAAAATAGTGTTAAAATGTGTTAGAAGCTCGTTATTTGAGGCTTAAATCGAACATGTTAATTCCCTAAAATGAGTTCGGACGCGTGATTGAAAAAAAGGGAGAAAAAGAAACAGGGTCCGGTACGACCTTCCGAACGGCTCAAATTGAAGTGTATAATACACGGTTTTTCGGGATTCCGGGGTCCCGGAACAAAATTCTCCGGAAATCACATAGAAAGTTCCTCGTGTCAGATAAAGCGGTCACGCAAAGTTTGAGTACCAACGAAAGACGTTTGGGAGTGCCGGTGTGCCACAAACCAGCATTCGCCGATCCTCGGGTTATCGTGAAAAATGTGTTAAAATGTGTTAAAAGCTCGTTATTTGAGACCGAAATCGAACATTTTAATTCTGAAAACGAGCTCGGACGCGTGATTGAAAAACAGGAGAAAAAGAAACATGGTGCAGTACGACCTTCCGAATGGCTCACATTGAAGTGTATAATACACGGTTTTTCGGGATTCCGGGGTCCCGGAATAAAATTCTCGGAAATCACGTAGAAAGTTCCTCGTGTCGAGATAAAGCGGTCACGCAAAGTTTGAGTACCAATCGAAGACGTTTGGGGGTGACGGTGTGCCACAAACCAGCATTCGCCGATCCTCGGGTTATCGTGAAAAATGTGTTAAAATGTGTTAAACACTCGTTATTTGAGGCTGAAATCGAACATGTTAACTCCTGAAACGAGCTCGGACGCGTGATTGAAAAACAGGGAGAAAAAGAAACAGGGGACCGCACGACCTTCCGAAAGGCTCAAATTGATGTGTATAATACACGGTTTTTCGGGATTCGGGGGTCCCGGAACAAAATTCACCGAAAATCACATAGAAAGTTCCTCGTGTCAGATAAAGCGGTCACGCAAAGTTTGAGTACCAACGGAAGACATCTGGGGTGCCGGTGTGCCACAAACAAAGATTCGATCCTCGGGTTATCGTGAAAATATGGTTAAAATGTGTTAGAAGCTCGTTATTTGAGGCTTAAATCGAACATGTTAATTCCATAAAATGAGTTCGGACGCGTGATTGAAAAAAAGGGAGAAAAAGAAACAGGGTCCGGTACGACCTTCCGAACGGCTCAAATTGAAGTGTATAATACACGGTTTTTCGGGATTCCGGGGTCCCGGAACAAAATTCTCCGGAAATCACATAGAAAGTTCCTCGTGTCAGATAAAGCGGTCACGCAAAGTTTGAGTACCAACGGAAGAGTTTTTGGGGGCGGTGTGCCCAAACCAAAGCATTGCCGATCCCGGGTTATCGTGAAAAATGTGTTAAAATGTGTTAAAAGCTCTTTATTTGAGGCTGAAATCGAACATGTTAATTCCTGAAATGAGCTCGAACGCGTGATTAAAAAACAGGGATAAAAAGAAACAGGGTCCGGTACGACCTTCCGAAAGGCTCAAATTGATGTGTATAATACACGGTTTTTCGGGATTCCGGGGTCCCGGAACAAAATTCTCCGGAAATCACATAGAAAGTTCCTCGTGTCAGATAAAGCGGTCACGCAAAGTTTGAGTACCAACGAAAGACGTTTGGGAGTGCCGGTGTGCCACAAACCAGCATTCGCCGATCCTCGGGTTATCGTGAAAATAGTGTTAAAATGTGTTAGAAGCTCGTTATTTGAGGCTTAAATCGAACATGTTAATTCCCTAAAATGAGTTCGGACGCGTGATTGAAAAAAAGGGAGAAAAAGAAATGGTCCGTGACGACCTTCCGAACGGCTCAAATTGAAGTGTATAATACACGGTTTTTCGGGATTCGGGGGTCCCGGAACAAAATTCTCCGGAAATCACATAGAAAGTTCCTCGTGTCGAGAAAGCGGTCACGCAAAGTTTGAGTACCAACGAAAGACGTTTGGGAGTGCCGGTGTGCCACAAACCAGCATTCGCCGATCCCCAGGTTATCGTGAAAAATGTGTTAAAATGTGTTAAAAGCTCGTTATTTGAGACTGAAATCGAACATTTTAATTCCTGAAACGAGCTCGGACGCGTGATTGAAAAACAGGGAGAAAAAAAAGAAACGAGTGCAGTACGACCTTCCGATTGGCTCACATTGAAGTGTATAATACACGGTTTTTCGGGATTCCGGGATCCCGGAATAAAATTCTCCGGAAATCACGTAGAAAGTTCCTCGTGTCAGATAAAGCGGTCACGCAAAGTTTGAGTACCAACTGAAGACGTTTGGGGGTGACGGTGTGCCACAAACCAGCATTCGCCGATCCTCGGGTTATCGTGAAAAATGTGTTAAAATGTGTTAAACACTCGTTATTTGAGGCTGAAATCGAACATGTTAACTCCTGAAACGAGCTCGGACGCGTGATTGAAAAACAGGGAGAAAAAGAAACAGGGACCGGTACGACCTTCCGAAAGGCTGAAATTGATGTGTATAATACACGGTTTTCGGGATTAGGGGTCCGGAACAAAATTCTCCGAAAATCACATAGAAAATTCCTCGTGTCGAGAAAGCGGCCACGCAAAGTTTGAGTACCAACGGAAGACATCCAGGGGGTGCCGGTGTGCCACAAACCAAAGATTCGTCGATCCTCGGGTTATCGTGAAAATAGTTTTAAAATGTGTTAGAAGCTCGTTATTTGAGGCTTAAATCGAACATGTTAATTCCTGAAATGAGCTCGGGCGCGTGATTGCAAAACAGGGACAAAAATAAACAGGGTCCGGTACGACCTTCTGAACGGCTCAAATTGAAGTGTATAATACACGATTTTTCGGGATTCCGGGGTCCCGGAACAAAATTCTCCGGAAATCACATAGAAAGTTCCTCGTGTCAGATAAAGCGGCCACGCAAAGTTTGAGTACCAACGGAAGAGTTTTTGGGGACCGGTGTGCCACAAACCAGCATTCGCCGATCCCCCGGTTATCGTGAAAAATGTGTTAAAATGTGTTAAAAGCTCGTTATTTGAGGCTGAAATCGAACATGTTAATTCCTGAAATGGGCTCGGACGCGTGATTGAAAAGCAGGGAGAAAAAGAAACAGGGTCCGGTACGACCTTCCGAACGGCTCAAATTGAAGTGTATAATACACGGTTTTTCGGGATTCCGGGGTCCCGGAACAAAATTCTCCGGAAATCACATAGAAAGTTCCTCGTGTCAGATAAAGCGGCCACGCAAAGTTTGAGTACCAACGGAAGAGTTTTTGGGGGGCCGGTGTGCCACAAACCAGCATTGCCGATCCCCGGGTTATCGTGAAAAATGTGTTAAAATGTGTTAAAAGCTCTTTATTTGGTGAAATCGAACATGTTAATTCTGAAATGAGCTCGGACGCGTGATTGAAAAACAGGGATAAAAAGAAACAGGGTCCGGTACGACCTTCCGAAAGGCTCAAATTGAAGTGTATAATACACGGTTTTTCGGGATTCCGGGGTCCCGGAACAAAATTCTCCGGAAATCACATAGAAAGTTCCTCGTGTCAGATAAAGCGGTCACGCAAAGTTTGAGTACCAACGGAAGACATCTGGGGGTGCCGGTGTGCCACAAACCAGCATTCGCCGATCCTCGGGTTATCGTGAAAATAGTGTTAAAATGTGTTAGAAGCTCGTTATTTGAGGCTTAAATCGAACATGTTAATTCCCTAAAATGAGTTCGGACGCGTGATTGAAAAAAAGGGAGAAAAAGAAACAGGGTCCGGTACGACCTTCCGAACGGCTCAAATTGAAGTGTATAATACACGGTTTTTCGGGATTCCGGGGTCCCGACACAAAATTCTCCGGAAATCACATAGAAAGTTCCTCGGGTCAGATAAAGCGGTCACGCAAAGTTTGAGTACCAACGAAAGACGTTTGGGAGTGCCGGTGTGCCACAAACCAGCATTCGCCGATCCCCAGGTTATCGTGAAAAATGTGTTAAAATGTGTTAAAAGCTCGTTATTTGAGACTGAAATCGAACATTTTAATTCCTGAAACGAGCTCGGACGCGTGATTGAAAAACAGGGAGAAAAAGAAACGAGGTCCGTACGACCTTCCGAATGGCTCACATTGAAGTGTATAATACACGGTTTTTCGGGATTCCGGGGTCCCGGAATAAAATTCTCCGGAAATCACGTAGAAAGTTCCTCGTGTCAGATAAAGCGGTCACGCAAAGTTTGAGTACCAACTGAAGACGTTTGGGGGTGACGGTGTGCCACAAACCAGCATTCGCTGATCCTCGGGTTATCGTGAAAAATGTGTTAAAATGTGTTAAACACTCGTTATTTGAGGCTGAAATCGAACATGTTAACTCCTGAAACGAGCTCGGACGCGTGATTGAAAAACAGGGAGAAAAAGAAACAGGATCCGGCACGACCTTCCGAACGGCTCAAATTGATGTGTATAATACACGGTTTTTCGGGATTCCGGGGTCCCGGAACAAAATTCACCGGAAATCACATAGAAAGTTCCTCGTGTCAGATAAAGCGGTCACGCAAAGTTTGAGTACCAACGGAAGACATCTGGGGGTGCCGGTGTGCCACAAACCAGCATTCGCCGATCCTCGGGTTATCGTGAAAATATGGTTAAAATGTGTTAGAAGCTCGTTATTTGAGGCTTAAATCGAACATGTTAATTCCCTAAAATGAGTTCGGACGCGTGATTGAAAAAAAGGGAGAAAAAGAAACAGGGTCCGGTACGACCTTCCGAACGGCTCAAATTGAAGTGTATAATACACGGTTTCGGGATTAGGGGTCCCGGAACAAAATTCTCCGGAAATCACATAGAAAGTTCCTCGTGTCGGATAAAGCGGTCACGCAAAATTTGAGTACCAACGGAAGAGTTTTGGGGGCGGTGTGCCACAAACCAAAGATTGCCGATCCCCGGGTTATCGTGAAAAATGTGTTAAAATGTGTTAAAAGCTCTTTATTTGAGGCTGAAATCGAACATGTTAATTCCTGAAATGAGCTCGGACGCGTGATTAAAAAACAGGGATAAAAAAAAACAGTGGTCCGTGACGACCTTCCGAAAGGCTCAAATTGAAGTGTATAATACACGGTTTTTCGGGATTAGGGGTCCGGAACAAAATTCTCCGGAAATCACATAGAAAGTTCCTCGTGTCAGATAAAGCGGTCACGCAAAGTTTGAGTACCAACGAAAGACGTTTGGGAGTGCCGGTGTGCCACAAACCAGCATTCGCCGATCCCCAGGTTATCGTGAAAAATGTGTTAAAATGTGTTAAAAGCTCGTTATTTGAGACTGAAATCGAACATTTTAATTCTGAAACGAGCTCGGACGCGTGATTGAAAAACGGGAGAAAAAGAAACGTGGTGCAGTACGACCTTCCGATTGGCTCACATTGAAGTGTATAATACACGGTTTTTCGGGATTCCGGGATCCCGGAATAAAATTCTCCGGAAATCACGTAGAAAGTTCCTCGTGTCAGATAAAGCGGTCACGCAAAGTTTGAGTACCAACTGAAGACGTTTGGGGGTGACGGTGTGCCACAAACCAGCATTCGCCGATCCTCGGGTTATCGTGAAAAATGTGTTAAAATGTGTTAAACACTCGTTATTTGAGGCTGAAATCGAACATGTTAACTCCTGAAACGAGCTCGGACGCGTGATTGAAAAACAGGGAGAAAAAGAAACAGGGACCGGTACGACCTTCCGAAAGGCTGAAATTGATGTGTATAATACACGGTTTTTCGGGATTCCGGGGTCCCGGAACAAAATTCTCCGAAAATCACATAGAAAATTCCTCGTGTCAGATAAAGCGGCCACGCAAAGTTTGAGTACCAACGGAAGACATCTGGGGGTGCCGGTGTGCCACAAACCAGCATTCGTCGATCCTCGGGTTATCGTGAAAATAGTTTTAAAATGTGTTAGAAGCTCGTTATTTGAGGCTTAAATCGAACATGTTAATTCCTGAAATGAGCTCGGGCGCGTGATTGCAAAACAGGGACAAAAATAAACAGGGTCCGGTACGACCTTCTGAACGGCTCAAATTGAAGTGTATAATACACGATTTTTCGGGATTCCGGGGTCCCGGAACAAAATTCTCCGGAAATCACATAGAAAGTTCCTCGTGTCAGATAAAGCGGCCACGCAAAGTTTGAGTACCAACGGAAGAGTTTTTGGGGACCGGTGTGCCACAAACCAGCATTCGCCGATCCCCCGGTTATCGTGAAAAATGTGTTAAAATGTGTTAAAAGCTCGTTATTTGAGGCTGAAATCGAACATGTTAATTCCTGAAATGGGCTCGGACGCGTGATTGAAAAGCAGGGAAAAAGAAACAGGGGTCCGACGACCTTCCGAACGGCTCAAATTGAAGTGTATAATACACGGTTTTCGGGATTCCGGGGTCCCGAACAAAATTCTCCGGAAATCACATAGAAAGTTCCTCGTGTCGATAAAGCGGACACGCAAAGTTTGAGTACCAACGGAAGAGTTTTTGGGGGGCCGGTGTGCCACAAACCAGCATTGCCGATCCCCGGGTTATCGTGAAAAATGTGTTAAAATGTGTTAAAAGCTCTTTATTTGAGGCTGAAATCGAACATGTTAATTCCTGAAATGAGCTCGGACGCGTGATTAAAAAACAGGGATAAAAAGAAACAGGGTCCGGTACGACCTTCCGAAAGGCTCAAATTGAAGTGTATAATACACGGTTTTTCGGGATTCCGGGGTCCCGGAACAAAATTCTCCGGAAATCACATAGAAAGTTCCTCGTGTCAGATAAAGCGGTCACGCAAAGTTTGAGTACCAACGGAAGACATCTGGGGGTGCCGGTGTGCCACAAACCAGCATTCGCCGATCCTCGGGTTATCGTGAAAATAGTGTTAAAATGTGTTAGAAGCTCGTTATTTGAGGCTTAAATCGAACATGTTAATTCCCTAAAATGAGTTCGGACGCGTGATTGAAAAAAAGGGAGAAAAAGAAATGTGGTCATTTACGACCTTCCGAACGGCTCAAATTGAAGTGTATAATACACGGTTTTCGGGATTCAGGGGTCCCGGAACAAAATTCTCCGGAAATCACATAGAAAGTTCCTCGTGTCGGATAAAGCGGTCACGCAAAATTTGAGTACCAACGAAAGACATTTGGGGGTGCCGGTGTGCCACAAACCAAAGATCCGCCGATCCCCAGGTTATCGTGAAAAATGTGTTAAAATGTGTTAAAAGCTCGTTATTTGAGACGGAAATCGAACATTTTAATTCTGAAACGAGCTCGGACGCGTGATTGAAAAACAGGGAGAAAAAGAAACAGTGGTGCAGTACGACCTTCCGAATGCTCACATTGAAGTGTATAATACACGGTTTTTCGGGATTCCGGGGTCCCGGAATAAAATTCTCCGGAAATCACGTAGAAAGTTCCTCGTGTCAGATAAAGCGGTCACGCAAAGTTTGAGTACCAACTGAAGACGTTTGGGGGTGACGGTGTGCCACAAACCAGCATTCGCCGATCCTCGGGTTATCGTGAAAAATGTGTTAAAATGTGTTAAACACTCGTTATTTGAGGCTGAAATCGAACATGTTAACTCCAGAAACGAGCTCGGACGCGTGATTGAAAAACAGGGAGAAAAAGAAACAGGGTCCGGTACGACCTTCCGAAAGGCTCAAATTGATGTGTATAATACACGGTTTTGGGATTAGGGGTCCCGGAACAAAATTCTCCGGAAATCACATAGAAAGTTCCTCGTGTCAGATAAAGCGGTCACGCAAAGTTTGAGTACCAACGGAAGACATCTGGGGGTGCCGGTGTGCCACAAACCAGCATTCGCCGATCCTCGGGTTATCGTGAAAATATGGTTAAAATGTGTTAGAAGCTCGTTATTTGAGGCTTAAATCGAACATGTTAATTCCCTAAAATGAGTTCGGACGCGTGATTGAAAAAAAGGGAGAAAAAGAAACAGTGGTCCGCATTTACGACCTTCCGAACGGCTCAAATTGAAGTGTATAATACACGGTTTTTCGGGATTCAGGGGTCCCGGAACAAAATTCTCCGGAAATCACATAGAAAGTTCCTCGTGTCAGATAAAGCGGTCACGCAAAGTTTGAGTACCAACGGAAGAGTTTTTGGGGGGCCGGTGTGCCACAAACCAAAGATTGCCGATCCCGGGTTATCGTGAAAAATGTGTTAAAATGTGTTAAAAGCTCTTTATTTGAGGCTGAAATCGAACATGTTAATTCCTGAAATGAGCTCGGACGCGTGATTAAAAAAACGGGGATAAAAAGAAACAGGGTCCCAGTACGACCTTCCGAAAGGCTCAAATTGATGTGTATAATACACGGTTTTTCGGGATTCCGGGGTCCCGGAACAAAATTCTCCGGAAATCACATAGAAAGTTCCTCGTGTCAGATAAAGCGGTCACGCAAAGTTTGAGTACCAACGAAAGACGTTTGGGAGTGCCGGTGTGCCACAAACCAGCATTCGCCGATCCTCGGGTTATCGTGAAAATAGTGTTAAAATGTGTTAGAAGCTCGTTATTTGAGGCTTAAATCGAACATGTTAATTCCCTAAAATGAGTTCGGACGCGTGATTGAAAAAAAGGGAGAAAAAGAAACAGGGTCCGGTACGACCTTCCGAACGGCTCAAATTGAAGTGTATAATACACGGTTTTTCGGGATTCCGGGGTCCCGGAACAAAATTCTCCGGAAATCACATAGAAAGTTCCTCGTGTCAGATAAAGCGGTCACGCAAAGTTTGAGTACCAACGAAAGACGTTTGGGAGTGCCGGTGTGCCACAAACCAAAGCATTCGCCGATCCTCGGGTTATCGTGAAAAATGTGTTAAAATGTGTTAAAAGCTCGTTATTTGAGACCGAAATCGAACATTTTAATTCCGAAACGAGCTCGGACGCGTGATTGAAAAACAGGAGAAAAAGAAACAGGTCCGGTACGACCTTCCGAACGGCTGAAATTGAAGTGTATAATACACGGTTTTTCGGGATTAGGGGTCCGGAATAAAATTCTCCGGAAATCACGTAGAAAGTTCCTCGTGTCAGATAAAGCGGTCACGCAAAGTTTGAGTACCAACTGAAGACGTTTGGGGGTGACGGTGTGCCACAAACCAGCATTCGCCGATCCTCGGGTTATCGTGAAAAATGTGTTAAAATGTGTTAAACACTCGTTATTTGAGGCTGAAATCGAACATGTTAACTCCTGAAACGAGCTCGGACGCGTGATTGAAAAACAGGGAGAAAAAGAAACAGGGACCGGTACGACCTTCCGAAAGGCTGAAATTGATGTGTATAATACACGGTTTTTCGGGATTCCGGGGTCCCGGAACAAAATTCTCCGAAAATCACATAGAAAATTCCTCGTGTCAGATAAAGCGGCCACGCAAAGTTTGAGTACCAACGGAAGACATCTGGGGGTGCCGGTGTGCCACAAACCAGCATTCGTCGATCCTCGGGTTATCGTGAAAATAGTTTTAAAATGTGTTAGAAGCTCGTTATTTGAGGCTTAAATCGAACATGTTAATTCCTGAAATGAGCTCGGGCGCGTGATTGCAAAACAGGGACAAAAATAAACAGGGTCCGGTACGACCTTCTGAACGGCTCAAATTGAAGTGTATAATACACGATTTTTCGGGATTCCGGGGTCCCGGAACAAAATTCTCCGGAAATCACATAGAAAGTTCCTCGTGTCAGATAAAGCGGCCACGCAAAGTTTGAGTACCAACGGAAGAGTTTTTGGGGACCGGTGTGCCACAAACCAGCATTCGCCGATCCCCCGGTTATCGTGAAAAATGTGTTAAAATGTGTTAAAAGCTCGTTATTTGAGGCTGAAATCGAACATGTTAATTCCTGAAATGGGCTCGGACGCGTGATTGAAAAGCAGGGAGAAAAAGAAACAGGGTCCGGTACGACCTTCCGAACGGCTCAAATTGAAGTGTATAATACACGGTTTTTCGGGATTCCGGGGTCCCGGAACAAAATTCTCCGGAAATCACATAGAAGGTTCCTCGTGTCAGATAAAGCGGACACGCAAAGTTTGAGTACCAACGGAAGAGTTTTTGGGGGGCCGGTGTGCCACAAACCAGCATTGCCGATCCCCGGGTTATCGTGAAAAATGTGTTAAAATGTGTTAAAAGCTCTTTATTTGAGGCTGAAATCGAACATGTTAATTCCTGAAATGAGCTCGGACGCGTGATTAAAAAACAGGGATAAAAAGAAACAGGGTCCGGTACGACCTTCCGAAAGGCTCAAATTGAAGTGTATAATACACGGTTTTTCGGGATTCCGGGGTCCCGGAACAAAATTCTCCGGAAATCACATAGAAAGTTCCTCGTGTCAGATAAAGCGGTCACGCAAAATTTGAGTACCAACGGAAGACATTCGGGGGTGCCGGTGTGCCACAAACCAAAGATTCGCCGATCCTCGGGTTATCGTGAAAATAGTGTTAAAATGTGTTAGAAGCTCGTTATTTGAGGCTTAAATCGAACATGTTAATTCCCTAAAACGAGTTCGGACGCGTGATTGAAAAAAAGGGAGAAAAAGAAAAGTGGTCCAGACGACCTTCCGAACGGCTCAAATTGAAGTGTATAATACACGGTTTTTCGGGATTAGGGGTCCGGAACAAAATTCTCCGGAAATCACATAGAAAGTTCCTCGTGTCAGATAAAGCGGTCACGCAAAGTTTGAGTACCAACGAAAGACGTTTGGGAGTGCCGGTGTGCCACAAACCAGCATTCGCCGATCCCCAGGTTATCGTGAAAAATGTGTTAAAATGT
Source organism: Silene latifolia (assembly GCF_048544455.1). NCBI lineage: Eukaryota > Viridiplantae > Streptophyta > Magnoliopsida > Caryophyllales > Caryophyllaceae > Silene > Silene latifolia. The sequence goes on along the minus strand of NC_133535.1, from coordinate 6,327,874 downwards.
GTTAAAAGCTCGTTATTTGAGACTGAAATCGAACATTTTAATTCCTGAAACGAGCTCGGACGCGTGATTGAAAAACAGGAGAAAAAGAAACAGTGTCCAGTACGACCTTCCGAATGGCTCACATTGAAGTGTATAATACACGGTTTTTCGGGATTCGGGGTCCCGGAATAAAATTCTCCGGAAATCACATAGAAAGTTCCTCGTGTCGGATAAAGCGGTCACGCAAAGTTTGAGTACCAATCGAAGACGTTTGGGGGTGACGGTGTGCCACAAACCAAAGCATTCGCCGATCCTCGGGTTATCGTGAAAAATGTGTTAAAATGTGTTAAACACTCGTTATTTGAGGCTGAAATCGAACATGTTAACTCCAGAAACGAGCTCGGACGCGTGATTGAAAAACAGGGAGAAAAAGAAACAGGGTCCGGTACGACCTTCCGAAAGGCTCAAATTGATGTGTATAATACACGGTTTTTCGGGATTCCGGAGTCCCGGAACAAAATTCTCCGAAAATCACATAGAAAGTTCCTCGTGTCAGATAAAGCGGCCACGCAAAGTTTGAGCACCAACGGAAGACATCCGGGGTGCCGGTGTGCCACAAACCAGCATTCGTCGATCCTCGGGTTATCGTGAAAATAGTTTTAAAATGTGTTAGAAGCTCGTTATTTGAGGCTTAAATAGAACATGTTAATTCCTGAAATGAGCTCGGGCGCGTGATTGCAAAACAGGGACAAAAATAAACAGGGTCCAGACGACCTTCCGAACGGCTCAAATTGAAGTGTATAATACACGATTTTTCTGGGATTAGGGGTTCCGAACAAAATTCTCCGGAAATCACATAGAAAGTTCCTCGTGTCAGATAAAGCGGCCAGGCAAAGTTTGAGTACCAACGGAAGAGTTTTTGGGGACCGGTGTGCCACAAACCAGCATTCGCCGATCCCCCGGTTATCGTGAAAAATGTGTTAAAATGTGTTAAAAGCTCGTTATTTGAGGCTGAAATCGAACATGTTAATTCCTGAAATGAGCTCGGACGCGTGATTGAAAAACAGGAGAAAAAGAAACAGGGTCCGGTACGACCTTCCGAACGGCTGAAATTGAAGTGTATAATACACGGTTTCGGGATTCGGGGTCCGGAACAAAATTCTCCGGAAATCTCATAGAAGGTTCCTCGTGTCAGATAAAGCGGCCACGCAAAGTTTGAGTACCAACGGAAGAGTATTTGGGGGGCCGGTGTGCCACAAACCAGCATTGCCGATCCCCGGGTTATCGTGAAAAATGTATTAAAATATGTTAGTTATTTGAGGCTGAAATCGAACATGTTAATTCCTGAAACGAGCTCGGATGCGTGATTGAAAAACAGGGAGAAAAAGAAATAGGGTCCGGTACGACCTTCCGAAAGGCTTAAATTGAAGTGTATAATACACGGTTTTTCGGGATTCCGGGGTCCCGGAACAAAATTTTCCGGAAATCACATAGAAAGTTCCTCGTGTCAGATAAAGCGGCAACGCAAAGTTTGAGTACCAACGGAAGACATCTGGGGGTGCCGTTCTGCCACAAACCAAGATTCGCCGATTCTCGGGTTATCGTGAAAATAGTGTTAAAATGTGTTAGAAGCTCGTTATTTGAGACTGAAATCAAACATGTTAATTCCTGAAACGAGCTCGGGCGCGTGATTGAAAAACAAGGAGAAAAAGAAACAGGGTCCGGTACGACCTTCCGAACGGCTCACATTGAAGTGTATAATACACGGTTTTTCGGGATTCCGGGGTCCCGGAATAAAATTCTCCGGAAATCACGTAGAAAGTTCCTCGTGTCAGATAAAGCGGCCACGCAAAGTTTGAGTACCAACGGAAGAGTTTTTGGGGGGGCGGTGTGCCACAAACCAGCATTCGCCGATCCTCGGGTTATCGTGAAAAATGTGTTAAAATGTGTTAAACACTCGTTATTTGAGGCTGAAATCGAACATGTTAACTCCTGAAACGAGCTCGGACGCGTGATTGAAAAACAGGGAGAAAAAGAAACAGGGACCGGTACGACCTTCCGAAAGGCTGAAATTGATGTGTATAATACACGGTTTTTCGGGATTCCGGGGTCCCGGAACAAAATTCTCCGAAAATCACATAGAAAATTCCTCTCGTGTCGATAAAGCGGCCACGCAAAGTTTGAGTACCAACGGAAGACATCTGGGGGTGCCGGTGTGCCACAAACCAGCATTCGTCGATCCTCGGGTTATCGTGAAAATAGTTTTAAAATGTGTTAGAAGCTCGTTATTTGAGGCTTAAATCGAACATGTTAATTCCTGAAATGAGCTCGGGCGCGTGATTGCAAAACAGGGACAAAAATAAACAGGGTCCGGTACGACCTTCTGAACGGCTCAAATTGAAGTGTATAATACACGGTTTTTCGGGATTCCGGGGTCCCGGAACAAAATTCTCCGGAAATCACATAGAAAGTTCCTCGTGTCAGATAAAGCGGCCACGCAAAGTTTGAGTACCAACGGAAGAGTTTTTGGGGACCGGTGTGCCACAAACCAGCATTCGCCGATCCCCCGGTTATCGTGAAAAATGTGTTAAAATGTGTTAAAAGCTCGTTATTTGAGGCTGAAATCGAACATGTTAATTCCTGAAATGGGCTCGGACGCGTGATTGAAAAGCAGGGAGAAAAAGAAACAGGGTCCGGTACGACCTTCCGAACGGCTCAAATTGAAGTGTATAATACACGGTTTTTCGGGATTCCGGGGTCCCGGAACAAAATTCTCCGGAAATCACATAGAAGGTTCCTCGTGTCAGATAAAGCGGACACGCAAAGTTTGAGTACCAACGGAAGAGTTTTTGGGGGGCCGGTGTGCCACAAACCAGCATTGCCGATCCCCGGGTTATCGTGAAAAATGTGTTAAAATGTGTTAAAAGCTCTTTATTTGAGGCTGAAATCGAACATGTTAATTCCTGAAATGAGCTCGGACGCGTGATTAAAAAACAGGGATAAAAAGAAACAGGGTTCGGTACGACCTTCCGAAAGGCTCAAATTGAAGTGTATAATACACGGTTTTTCGGGATTCCGGGGTCCCGGAACAAAATTCTCCGGAAATCACATAGAAAGTTCCTCGTGTCAGATAAAGCGGTCACGCAAAGTTTGAGTACCAACGGAAGACATCTGGGGGTGCCGGTGTGCCACAAACCAGCATTCGCCGATCCTCGGGTTATCGTGAAAATAGTGTTAAAATGTGTTAGAAGCTCGTTATTTGAGGCTTAAATCGAACATGTTAATTCCTGAAATGAGTTCGGACGCGTGATTGAAAAAAAGGGAGAAAAAGAAACAGGGTCCGGTACGACCTTCCGAACGGCTCAAATTGAAGTGTATAATACACGGTTTTTCGGGATTCCGGGGTCCCGGAACAAAATTCTCCGGAAATCACATAGAAAGTTCCTCGTGTCAGATAAAGCGGTCACGCAAAGTTTGAGTACCAACGAAAGACGTTTGGGAGTGCCGGTGTGCCACAAACCAGCATTCGCCGATCCCCAGGTTATCGTGAAAAATGTGTTAAAATGTGTTAAAAGCTCGTTATTTGAGACTGAAATCGAACATTTTAATTCCTGAAACGAGCTCGGACGCGTGATTGAAAAACAGGAGAAAAAGAAACAGTGGTGCGGTACGACCTTCCGAATGGCTCACATTGAAGTGTATAATACACGGTTTTTCGGGATTCCGGGGTCCCGGAATAAAATTCTCCGGAAATCACGTAGAAAGTTCCTCGTGTCAGATAAATCGGTCACGCAAAGTTTGAGTACCAACTGAAGACGTTTGGGGGTGACGGTGTGCCACAAACCAGCATTCGCCGATCATCGGGTTATCGTGAAAAATGTGTTAAAATGTGTTAAACACTCGTTATTTGAGGCTGAAATCGAACATGTTAACTCCAGAAACGAGCTCGGACGCGTGATTGAAAAACAGGGAGAAAAAGAAACAGGGTCCGGTACGACCTTCCGAAAGGCTCAAATTGATGTGTATAATACACGGTTTTTCGGGATTCCGGAGTCCCGGAACAAAATTCTCCGAAAATCACATAGAAAGTTCCTCGTGTCAGATAAAGCGGCCACGCAAAGTTTGAGTACCAACGGAAGACATCTGGGGGTGCCGGTGTGCCACAAACCAGCATTCGTCGATCCTCGGGTTATCGTGAAAATAGTTTTAAAATGTGTTAGAAGCTCGTTATTTGAGGCTTAAATAGAACATGTTAATTCCTGAAATGAGCTCGGGCGCGTGATTGCAAAACAGGGACAAAAATAAACAGGGTCCGGTACGACCTTCTGAACGGCTCAAATTGAAGTGTATAATACACGATTTTTCGGGATTCCGGGGTTCCGGAACAAAATTCTCCGGAAATCACATAGAAAGTTCCTCGTGTCAGATAAAGCGGCCAGGCAAAGTTTGAGTACCAACGGAAGAGTTTTTGGGGACCGGTGTGCCACAAACCAGCATTCGCCGATCCCCCGGTTATCGTGAAAAATGTGTTAAAATGTGTTAAAAGCTCGTTATTTGAGGCTGAAATCGAACATGTTAATTCCTGAAATGGGCTCGGACGCGTGATTGAAAAACAGGGAGAAAAAGAAACAGGGTCCGGTACGACCTTCCGAATGGCTCAAATTGAAGTGTATAATACACGGTTTTTCGGGATTTCGGGGTCCCGGAACAAAATTCTCCGGAAATCACATAGAAGGTTCCTCGTGTCAGATAAAGCGGCCACGCAAAGTTTGAGTACCAACGGAAGAGTATTTGGGGGGCCGGTGTGCCACAAACCAGCATTGCCGATCCCCGGGTTATCGTGAAAAATGTATTAAAATATGTTAGTTATTTGAGGCTGAAATCGAACATGTTAATTCCTGAAACGAGCTCGGATGCGTGATTGAAAAACAGGGAGAAAAAGAAATAGGGTCCGGTACGACCTTCCGAAAGGCTAAAATTGAAGTGTATAATACACGGTTTTTCGGGATTCCGGGGTCCCGGAACAAAATTTTCCGGAAATCACATAGAAAGTTCCTCGTGTCAGATAAAGCGGCAACGCAAAGTTTGAGTACCAATGGAAGACATCTGGGGGTGCCGTTCTGCCACAAACCAAGATTCGCCGATTCTCGGGTTATCGTGAAAATAGTGTTAAAATGTGTTAGAAGCTCGTTATTTGAGACTGAAATCAAACATGTTAATTCCTGAAACGAGCTCGGACGCGTGATTGAAAAACAAGGAGAAAAAGAAACAGGGTCCGGTACGACCTTCCGAACGGCTCACATTGAAGTGTATAATACACGGTTTTTCGGGATTCCGGGGTCCCGGAATAAAATTCTCCGGAAATCACGTAGAAAGTTCCTCGTGTCAGATAAAGCGGCCACGCAAAGTTTGAGTACCAACGGAAGAGTTTTTGGGGGGCCGGTGTGCCACAAACCAGCATTACCGATCCCCGGGTTATCGTGAAAAATGTGTTAAAATGTGTTAAAAGCTCGTTATTTGAGGCTGAAATCGAACATGTTAATTCCTGAAACGATCTCGGACGCGTGATTGAAAAACCGGGAGAAAAAGAAACAGGGTCCGGTACGACCTTCCGAAAGGCTCAAATTGAAGTGTATAATACACGGTTTTTCGGGATTCCGGGGTCCCGGAACAAAATTCTCCGGAAATCACATAGAAAGTTCCTCGTGTCAGATAAAGCGGCCACGCAAAGTTTGAGTACCAACGGAAGACATCTGGGGGTGCCGGTGTGCCACAAACCAGCATTCGCCGATCCTCGGGTTATCGTGAAAATAGTGTTAAAATGTGTTAGAAGCTCGTTATTTGAGGCTTAAATCGAACATGTTAATTCCTGAAATGAGTTCGGACGCGTGATTGAAAAAAAGGGAGAAAAAGAAACGGGTCCGGTACGACCTTCTGAACGGCTCAAATTGAAGTGTGTAATACACGGTTTTTCGGAATTTCGGGGTCCCGGAACAAAATTCTCCGGAAATCACATAGAAAGTTCCTCGTGTCAGATAAAGCGGCCACGCAAAGTTTGAGTACCAACGGAAGAGTTTTTGGGGACCGGTGTGCCACAAACCAGCATTCGCCGATCCCCCGGTTATCGTGAAAAATTTGTTAAAATGTGTTAAAAGCTCGTTATTTGAGGCTGAAATCGAACATGTTAATTCCTGAAATAGGCTCGGACGCGTGATTGAAAAACAGGGAGAAAAAGAAACAGGGTCCGGTACGACCTTCCGAACGGCTCAAATTGAAATGTATAATACATGGTTTTTCGGGATTCCGGGGTCCCGGAACAAAATTCTCCGGAAATCACATAGAAGGTTCCTCGTGTCAGATAAAGCGGCCACGCAAAGTTTGAGTACCAACGGAAGACATCTGGTGGTGCCGGTGTGCCACAAACCAGCATTCGTCGATCCTCGGGTTATCGTGAAAATAGTTTTAAAATGTGATAGAAGCTCGTTATTTGAGGCTTAAATCGAACATGTTAATTCCTGAAATGAGCTCGGACGCGTGATTGAAAAACAGGGACAAAAAGAAAAAGGGTCTGGTACGACCTTCTGAACGGCTCAAATTGAAGTGTATAATACACGGTTTTTCGGGATTCCGGGGTCCCGGAACAAAATTCTCCGGAAATCACATAAAAGTTCCTCGTGTCAGATAAAGCGGCCACGCAAAGTTTGAGTACCCACGAAAGACCTTTTGGGTGTCGGTGTGCCACAAACCAAAGATTCGTCGATCCCCAGGTTATCGTGAAAAATGTGTTAAAATGTGTTAAAAGCTCGTTATTTGAGGCTGAAATCGAACATGTTAATTACTGAAATAGGCTCGGACGCGTGATTGAAAAACAGGGAGAAAAAGAAACAGAGTCCGGTACGACCTTCCGAACGGCTCAAATTGAAATGTATAATACACGGTTTTTCGGGATTCCAGGGTCCCGGAACAAAATTCTCCGGAAATCACATAGAAGGTTCCTCGTGTCAGATAAAGCGGCCACGGAAACATTGAGTACCAACGGAAGAGTTTTTGGGGGGCCGGTGTGCCACAAACCAGCATTGCCGATCCCCGGGTTATCGTGAAAAATGTGTTAAAATGTGTTAAAAGCTCTTTATTTGAGGCTGAAATCGAACATGTTAATTCCTGAAATGAGCTCGGACGCGTGATTGAAAAACAGGGAGAAAAAGAAACAGGGTCCGGTACGACCTTCTGAACGGCTCAAATTGAAGTGTATAATACACGGTTTTTCGGGATTCCGGGGTCCCGGAACAAAATTCTCCGGAAATCACATAGAAAGTTCCTCGTGTCAGATAAAGCGGTCACGCAAAGTTTGAATACCAACGAAAGACGTTTGGGGGTACCGGTGTGCCACAAACCAGCATTCGTCGATCCTCGGGTTATCGTGAAAAATGTGTTAAAATGTGTTAAAAGCTCGTTATTTGAGGCTGAAATCGAACATGTTAATTCCTGAAACGAGCTCGGATGCGTGATTGAAAAACAGGAGAAAAAGAAACGAGGTCGTACGACCTTCCGAACGGCTCAAATTGAAGTGAATACACGGTTTTTCGGGATTCCGGGGTCCCGGAATAAAATTCTCCGGAAATCACATAGAAGGTTCCTCGTGTCAGATAAAGCGGCCACGCAAAGTTTGAGTACCAACGGAAGAGGTTTTGGGGACCGGTGTGCCACAAACCAAAGATTCGCCGATCCCCGGTTAATCGTGAAAAATGTGTTAAAATGTGTTAAAAGCTCGTTATTTGAGGTTGAAATCGAACATGTTAATTTCGAAACGAGCTCGGGCGCGTGATTGAAAACCGGGGAAAAAAAAACCGGGTCCAGTACGACCTTCCGAAAGGCTCAAATTGAAGTGTATAATACACGGTTTTTCGGGATTCCGGGGTCCCGGAACAAAATTCTCCGGAAATCACATAGAAGGTTCCTCGTGTCAGATAAAGCGGTCACGCAAAGTTTGAGTACCAACGGAAGAGTTTTTGGGGGGCCGGTGTGCCACAAACCAGCATTGCCGATCCCCGGGTTATCGTGAAAAATGTGTTCAAAGCTCGTTATTTGAGGCTGAAATCGAACATGTTAATTCCTGAAACGAGCTCGGACGCGTGATTGTAAAACAGGGAGAAAAAGAAACAGGGTCTGGTACGACCTTCCGAAAGGCTCAAATTGAAGTGTATAATACACGGTTTTTCGGGATTCCGGGGTCCCGGAACAGAATTCTCCGGAAATCACATAGAAAGTTCCTCGTGTCACATAAAGCGGCCACGCAAAGTTTGAGTACCAACGAAAGACTTTTTGGGGTGCCGGTGTGCCACAAACCAGCATTCGCCGATACCCAGGTTATCGTGAAAAATGTGTTAAAATGTGTTAAAAGCTCTTTATTTGAGGCTGAAATCGAACATGTTAATTCCTGAAATAGGCTCGGACGCGTGATTGAAAAACAGGGAGAAAAAGAAACAGGGTCCGGTACGACCTTCCGAACGGCTCAAATTGAAGTGTATAATACACGGTTTTTCGGGATTCCGGGGTCCCGGAACAAAATTCTCCGGAAATCACATAGAAGGTTCCTCGTGTCAGATAAAGCGGTCACGCAAAGTTTGAGTACCAACGGAAGAGTTTTTGGGGGGCCGGTGTGCCACAAACCAGCATTACCGATCCCCGGGTTATCGTGAAAAATGTGTTAAAATGTGTTAAAAGCTCGTTATTTGAGGCTGAAATCGAACATGTTAATTCCTGAAACGAGCTCGGACGCGTGATTGAAAAACAGGGAGAAAAAGAAACAGGGTCCGGTACGACCTTCCGAAAGGCTCAAATTGAAGTGTATAATACACGGTTTTTCGGGATTCCGGGGTCCCGGAACAAAATTCTCCGGAAATCACATAGAAAGTTCCTCGTGTCAGATAAAGCGGCCACGCAAAGTTTGAGTACCAACGGAAGACATCTGGGGGTGCCGGTGTGCCACAAACCTGCATTCGCCGATCCTCGGGTTATCGTGAAAATAGTGTTAAAATGTGTTAGAAGCTCGTTATTTGAGGCTTAAATCGAACATGTTAATTCCTGAAATGAGTTCGGAAGCGTGATTGAAAAAAAGGGAGAAAAAGAAACAGGGTCCGGTACGACCTTCTGAACGGCTCAAATTGAAGTGTATAATACACGGTTTTTCGGGATTCCGGGGTCCCGGAACAAAATTCTCCGGAAATCACATAAAAGTTCCTCGTGTCAGATAAAGCGGCCACGCAAAGTTTGAGTACCCACGAAAGACCTTTTGGGGTGCCGGTGTGCCACAAACCAGCATTCGTCGATCCCCAGGTTATCGTGAAAAATGTGTTAAAATGTGTTAAAAGCTCGTTATTTGAGGCTGAAATCGAACATGTTAATTCCTGAAATAGGCTCGGACGCGTGATTGAAAAACAGGGAGAAAAAGAAACAGAGTCCGGTACGACCTTCCGAACGGCTCAAATTGAAATGTATAATACACGGTTTTTCGGGATTCCAGGGTCCCGGAACAAAATTCTCCGGAAATCACATAGAAGGTTCCTCGTGTCAGATAAAGCGGCCACGGAAACATTGAGTACCAACGGAAGAGTTTTTGGGGGGCCGGTGTGCCACAAACCAGCATTGCCGATCCCCGGGTTATCGTGAAAAATGTGTTAAAATGTGTTAAAAGCTCTTTATTTGAGGCTGAAATCGAACATGTTAATTCCTGAAATGAGCTCGGACGCGTGATTGAAAAACAGGGAGAAAAAGAAACAGGGTCCAGTACGACCTTCCGAACGGCTGAAATTGAAGTGTATAATACACGGTTTTTCGGGATTCCGGGGTCCCGGAACAAAATTCTCCGGAAATCACATAGAAAGTTCCTCGTGTCAGATAAAGCGGTCACGCAAAGTTTGAGTACCAACGAAAGACGTTTGGGGGTACCGGTGTGCCACAAACCAGCATTCGTCGATCCTCGGGTTATCGTGAAAAATGTGTTAAAATGTGTTAAAAGCTCGTTATTTGAGGCTGAAATCGAACATGTTAATTCCTGAAACGAGCTCGGATGCGTGATTGAAAAACAGGGAGAAAAAGAAACAGGGTCCGGTACGACCTTCCGAACGGCTCAAATTGAAGTGAATACACGGTTTTTCGGGATTCCGGGGTCCCGGAATAAAATTCTCCGGAAATCACATAGAAGGTTCCTCGTGTCAGATAAAGCGGCCACGCAAAGTTTGAGTACCAACGGAAGAGGTTTTGGGGACCGGTGTGCCACAAACCAGCATTCGCCGATCCCCGGGTTATCGTGAAAAATGTGTTAAAATGTGTTAAAAGCTCGTTATTTGAGGCTGAAATCGAACATGTTAATTTCTGAAACGAGCTCGGGCGCGTGATTGAAAACCAGGGAGAAAAAAAACCGGGTCCAGTACGACCTTCCGAAAGGCTCAAATTGAAGTGTATAATACACGGTTTTTCGGGATTCCGGGGTCCCGGAACAAAATTCTCCGGAAATCACATAGAAGGTTCCTCGTGTCAGATAAAGCGGTCACGCAAAGTTTGAGTACCAACGGAAGAGTTTTTGGGGGGCCGGTGTGCCACAAACCAGCATTGCCGATCCCCGGGTTATCGTGAAAAATGTGTTCAAAGCTCGTTATTTGAGGCTGAAATCGAACATGTTAATTCCTGAAACGAGCTCGGACGCGTGATTGTAAAACAGGAGAAAAAGAAACGAGTGCAGTACGACCTTCCGAAAGGCTCAAATTGAAGTGTATAATACACGGTTTTTCGGGATTCCGGGGTCCCGGAACAGAATTCTCCGGAAATCACATAGAAAGTTCCTCGTGTCACATAAAGCGGCCACGCAAAGTTTGAGTACCAACGAAAGACTTTTTGGGGTGCCGGTGTGCCACAAACCAGCATTCGCCGATACCCAGGTTATCGTGAAAAATGTGTTAAAATGTGTTAAAAGCTCTTTATTTGAGGCTGAAATCGAACATGTTAATTCCTGAAATAGGCTCGGACGCGTGATTGAAAAACAGGGAGAAAAAGAAACAGGGTCCGGTACGACCTTCCGAACGGCTCAAATTGAAGTGTATAATACACGGTTTTTCGGGATTAGGGGTCCGGAACAAAATTCTCCGGAAATCACATAGAAGGTTCCTCGTGTCAGATAAAGCGGTCACGCAAAGTTTGATTACCAACGGAAGAGTTTTTGGGGGGCCGGTGTGCCACAAACCAGCATTACCGATCCCCGGGTTATCGTGAAAAATGTGTTAAAATGTGTTAAAAGCTCGTTATTTGAGGCTGAAATCGAACATGTTAATTCCTGAAACGAGCTCGGACGCGTGATTGAAAAACAGGGAGAAAAAGAAACAGGGTCCGGTACAACCTTCCGAAAGGCTCAAATTGAAGTGTATAATACACGGTTTTTCGGGATTCCGGGGTCCCGGAACAAAATTCTCCGGAAATCACATAGAAAGTTCCTCGTGTCAGATAAAGCGGCCACGCAAAGTTTGAGTACCAACGGAAGACATCGGGGGGGTGCCGGTGTGCCACAAACCAAAGATTCGCCGATCCTCGAGTTATCGTGAAAATAGTGTTAAAATGTGTTAGAAGCTCGTTATTTGAGGCTTAAATCGAACATGTTAATTCCTGAAATGAGTTCGGACGCGTGATTGAAAAAAAGGGAGAAAAAGAAACAGGGACCGGTACGACCTTCTGAACGGCTCAAATTGAAGTGTATAATACACGGTTTTTCGGAATTCCGGGGTCCCGGAACAGAATTCTCCGGAAATCACATAGAAAGTTCCTCGTGTCAGATAAAGCGGCCACGCAAAGTTTGAGTACCAACGGAAGAGTTTTTGGGGACCGGTGTGCCACAAACCAGCATTCGTCGATCCCCCGGTTATCGTGAAAAATGTGTTAAAATGTGTTAAAAGCTCGTTATTTGAGGCTGAAATCGAACATGTTAATTCCTGAAACGAGCTCGGACGCGTGATTGAAAACCAGGGAGAAAAAGAAACAGGGTCCCGTACGACCTTCCGAAAGGCTCCAATTGAAGTGTATAATACACGGTTTTTCGGGATTCCGGGGTCCCGGAACAAAATTCTCCGGAAATCACATAGAAGGTTCCTCGTGTCAGATAAAGCGGTCATGCAAAGTTTGAGTAACAACGGAAGAGTTTTTGGGGGGCCGGTGTGCCACAAACCAGCATTGCCGATCCCCGGGTTATCGTGAAAAATGTGTTAAAAGCTCGTTATTTGAGGCTGAAATCGAACATGTTAATTCCTGAAACGAGCTCGGACGCGTGATTGAAAAACAGGGAGAAAAAGAAATGGTCCGTGACGACCTTCCGAAAGGCTCAAATTGAAGTGTATAATACACGGTTTTTCGGGTTTCCGGGGTCCCGGAACAGAATTCTCCGGAAATCACATAGAAAGTTCCTCGTGTCAGATAAAGCGGCCACGCAAAGTTTGAGTACCAACGGTAGACATCTGGGGGTGCCGGTGTGCCACAAACCAGCATTCGCCGATCCTCGGGTTATCGTGAAAATAGTGTTAAAATGTGTTAGAAGCTCGTTATTTAAGGCTTAAATCGAACATGTTAATTACTGAAATGAGTTCGGATGCGTGATTGAAAAAAAGGTAGAAAAAGAAACAGGGTCCGGTACGACCTTCTGAACGACTCAAATTGAAGTGTATAATACACGGTTTTTCGGGATTCCGGGGTCCCGGAACAAAATTCTCCGGAAATCACATAGAAGGTTCCTCGTGTCAGATAAAGCGGCCACGCAAAGTTTGAGTACCAACGGAAGAGATTTTGGGGGCCGGTGTGCCACAAACCAGCATTCGCCGATCCCCGGGTTATCGTGAAAAATGTGTTAAAATGTGTTAAAACTCGTTATTTGAGGCTGAAATCGAACATGTTAATTCCTGAAACGAGCTCGGACGCGTGATTGAAAACCAGGGATAAAAAGAAACAGGGTCCGGTACGACCTTCCGAAAGGCTCAAATTGAAGTGTATAATACACGGTTTTTCGGGATTCCGGCGTCCCGGAACAAAATTCTCCGGAAATAACATAGAAAGTTCCTCGTGTCAGATAAAGCGGCCACGGAAAGTTTGAGTACCAACGGAAGACATCTGGGGGTGCCGGTGTGCCACAAACCAGCATTCGCCGATCCTCGGGTTATCGTGAAAATAGTGTTAAAATGTGTTAGAAGCTCGTTATTTGAGGCTTAAATCGAACATGTTAATTCCTGAAATGAGCTCGGACGCATGATTGAAAAACAGGGAGAAAAAGAAACAGGGTCCGGTACGACCTTCCGAAAGGCTCAAATTGAAGTGTATAATACACGGTTTTTCGGGATTCTGGGGTCCCGGAACAAAATTCTCCGGAAATCACATAGAAAGTTCCTCGTTTCAGATAAAGCGGCCACGCAAAGTTTGTGTACCAACGGAAGACATCTGGGGGTGCCGGTGTGCCACAAACCAGCATTCGCCGATCATCGGGTTATCGTGAAAATAGTTTAAAATGTGTTAGAAGCTCATTATTTGAGGCTTAAATCGAACATGTTAATTCCTGAAATGAGCTCGGACGCGTGATTAAAAAACAGGGAGAAAAAGAAACAGAGTCCGGTACGACCTTCTGAACGGCTCAAATTGAAGTGTATACACGGTTTTTCGGGATTCCGGGGTCCCGGAATAAAATTCTCCGGAAATCACATAGAAAGGTCCTCGTGTCAGATAAAACGGCCACGCAAAGTTTGAGTACCAACGGAAGACATCTGGGGGTGCCGGTGTGCCACAAACCAGCATTCGCCGATCCTCGGGGTTATCGTGAAAATAGTGTTAAAATGTGTTAAGAGCTCATTATTTGAGGCTGAAATCGAACATGTTAATTCCTGAAACGAGCTCGGACGCGTGATTGAAAAACAGGCAGAAAAAGAAACAGGGTCCGGTACGACCTTCCGAACGGCTCAAATTGAAGTGTAATACACGGTTTTTCGGGATTCCGGGGTCCCGGAACAAAATTCTCCGGAAATCACATAGAAAGTTCCTCGTGTCAGATAAAGCGGCCACGCAATGTTTGAGTACCAACGGAAGACATTTGGGGGTGCCGGTGTTCCACAAACCAGCATTCGCCGATCCTCGGGTTATCGTGAAAAATGTGTTAAAATGTGTTAAAAGCTCGTTATTTGAGGTTTAAATCGATCATGTTAATTCCTGAAACGAGCTTGGACCCGTGATTAAAAAATAGGGAGAAAAAGAAACAGGGTCCGGTACGACCTTCCGAACGGCTCAAATTGATGTGTATAATACACGGTTTTTCGGGATTCCGGGGTCCCGGAACAAAATTCTCCGGAAATCACATAGAAAGTTCCTCGTGTCAGATAAAGCGGTCACGCAAAGTTTGAGTACCAACGGAAGACGTTTGGGGGTGCCGGTGTGCCACAAACCAACATTCGCCGATCCTCGGGTTATCGTGAAAAATGTGTTAAAATGTGTTAAAAGCTCGTTATTTGAGGCTGAAATCGAACATGTTAATTCCTGAAACGACCTCGGACGCGTGATTGAAAAATAGCGTGAAAATGAAACTGGGTCCGGTACGACCTTCCGAACGGCTCAAATTGAAATGTATATGACACGGTTTTTCGGGATTCCGGGGTCCCGGAATAAAATTCTCCCGAAATCACATAGAAAGTTCCTCGTGTCAGATAAAGCGGCCACGCAAAGTTTGAGTACCAACGGAAGACATTTGGGGGTGCCGGTGTGCCACAAACCAGCATTCGCCGATCCTCGGGTTATCGTGAAAAATGTGTCAAAATGTGTTAAAAGCTCGTTATTTGAGGCTGAAATCGAACATGTTAATTCCTTAAATGAGCTCGGACGCGTGATTGAAAAACAGGGAGAAAAAGAAACAGGGTCCGGTACGACCTTCCGAACGGCTCAAGCTGAAGTGTCATACAGGGTTTTTCGGGATTACAATGTCCCGGAACAAAATTCTCCGGAAATCACATAGAAAGTTTCTCGGGTCAGATAAAGCGGCCACGCAAAATTTGAGTACCAACGGAAGACATTTGGGGGTGCCGGTATGCCATAAACCAGAATTCGTCGAACCTTGGATAATCGTGAAAAAATCTATTTATGCTCGTTATTTGAGGCTGAAATCGAATAGGTTAACTCCTGAAATGAGCTCGGGCGCGTGATTGAAAAACAGGGAGAAAAATAAACGGGGTCCGGTACGACCTACCGAACGGCTCAAACTGAAGTGTATACACTTCAGTTTGAGCCGTTCGGGAGGTCGTACCGGACCACGTTTGTTTTTTTCTCTTTTTTTCAACCACGTGTCTAGGATCATTGCATTAGTAAATCAATTCGATTTCAGCCTCAAATAACGAGTATTAATTAATTTTTCACGATTATTCCAGGTTCGACGGATGATGGTTCATCGCATACCGACACCCATAAATGTCCTTTGTTGCTCCTCAAATTTTGGGTGGCTGCTTTACCTGATCCGAGTAACCTTCCGTGTGATTTCAAAAGAATTTTTTTCGGACCCTGAAATCTCAAAACGTGTCTTATACACTTCAGTTTGAGCCATTCAGGAGGTCGTACCAGACCACGTTTGTTTTTCTCCCGGTTTCTGAACCGCGTGTCCGAGGTCATTGCAGGATTAATCCTATTGTATTAATCCATTTTTCCAGATTATGCGAGGATCAACGAATGATGGTTTATCGCATACAGGCACCCAAATGTCCTATGTTGCTCCTCAAATTTTGTGTGGTTGCTATACCTGATCCGAGGAACTTTCAGGCTGATATCAAAAGAATTTTATTCTGGGACCATGAAATCTCTCAAAACCGTGTATTATACACTTCAGTTTGATCCATTCGAGCGGTCATTCCAGACCACGTTTTTTTCTTCCAGTTTTTAAACCACGCGTCCGAGGTGATTGCAAGAGTAAGCCTATTCGATTTCAGCAACAAATAACGAGATTTAATCCATTTTTCAAGATTATCCGATGTTCGACAAATGATCGTTTATCGCATACTTTCAACCCTCCCCCCCCCCCACCGTTGTTCCTCAAATTTTGTGTGGCCGTTTTACCTGCTCTGAGGAACCTTCTGTGTGGTTTCCAAAGAATTTTGTTACTGGATCCTAGAATCTCGAAACCGTGTATTATAACACTTTAGTTTGAACCGTTTGGGAGGTCGTTTTTCTCTTGGTTTTTCAACCACGTGTCCGGGGTCATTGCAGGAGTAAACATATTCGATTTCAGCCCCAAATAACGAGTATTAATCTATTTTTCAAGATTATCGGAGGTTCGACGAATGCTGGTTTATCACATTCTTGCACCACCAAATGTCCTCCATTGCTCCTCAAATTTTGTGTGGCTGCTTTACCTGATCCGAGACCTGATATGTGATTTCAAAAGAATATTGTTCTGATACCCTGAAATCTTGAAAACCATGTATTATACAATTTAGTTTGAGCTGTTCGGGAGGTCGTACCAGACCACGTTTGTTATTCTCCCCGTTTTTCAACCACGTGTCCAAGGTCATTAGAGGAGTATACATATTCGATTTCAGCCCCAAATAATGAGTATTAATCAATTTTTCAAGATTATCTGAGGTTCGACGAATGCTGGTTTATCGCATATCGGCACTCCCAATTATCCTCCATTGTTCCTCAAATTTTATGTGGCCGCTTTTCCTGATCAGAGAAACCTTGTTTGTGATTTCCAAAGAGTTTTGTTCCTGGTTCCGCGAATCTCAAAAACCGTGTATTATACACTTCAATTTAACCCTTTTTTTGAGGTCGTACCGGATCACGTTTGTTTTTCTCCCGGTTATTTAACCACGTGTCCGAGGTCATTACAGGAGTTAAACTATTCGATTTCAACCCCAAATAACGAGTATTAATTCATTTTTCACGATTATTCGAGGTTCGAAGAATGATGGTTTATCGCATACCGTCACCCCCAAATGTCCCTTGTTGCTCCTCAAATTTTGTATGTGTGGCTGATTTACCTGATCCGATGAACCTTTTATGTGATTTCAAAAGAATTTGGTTCCGGGACCCTGAAATCTCGAAAACCGTGTATTTATATACACTTCAGTTTGAGCCGTTCTGGAGGTCGTACCGGACCACGTTTGTTTTTCTCCTGGTTTTTCAACCACGTGTCCGAGGTTATTGCAGGAGTAAACCTATTCGATTTAAGCGCCAAATAACGAGTATTAATCCTTTTTTCAAGATTATTCGACATTGTACCGGGTCATAATTCTTCTCTCCCGGTTTTTCTACAACGTGCCTAGGGTTGCTTTATGAGTTGTCGTATCTGATACAGTCCTAAATAACAAGGACTCGTCTATTTTTACGAAGTACCCGATTTTCGTCCGAGAATCATTTATCGCGTAACGGCACCTTCAAATGTTATCTGTTACTTCTCAAAATTTGTGTGGCTGCTGTATCTGCCCCGAGGAATCGTCCGCATGATTTATGGACATTTTTGTTCCGGGAATCTGAATTCATGAAAAACGTGTTATATACACTTAAATTTGAGCAGTTTGCGAGGTCGTACCGGGTCATGTTTTTTTTTCTCCCGGTTTTTCTATCACGTGTCTGGGGTTGCGTATGAGTTACCGTATTCGATTTCAGCCTTAAATAACAAGTATTTTTCTATTTTTAACGAGTACCTGATTTTCGTTTGGAAATCATTTATCGCGTACCGGCACCCTCAAATGTTATCTGTTGTTTCTAAAATTTGTGTGGTTGCTTTATCTGGCTGAGTAATCGTCCGCATGATTTACGAACATTTTTGTTCTGGGATCTTAGAATCCCGAAAACCGGGAATATACACTTCAATTTGAGCCATTCAAGAGGTCGTATCGTTTTATGTTAAATTCTCCCATTTTTTCTGCCACGTGCGTAAGGTCGTTTTATGAGTTACCGTATTCGATTTTAGCCATAAATAACTGGTATTTTTCTATTTTTAAAGAGTACCTGATTTCTGTCCGAGAATCGTCTATCGCGTACCGACACCCTCAAACGTCCTCTGTTGCTTCTCAAATTTTGTGTGGCTGTTTTATCTGACCCAAGGAATTGTCCGTATGATTTAGGGACATTTTTGTTTCGGGATCCTGTAATCCCGAAAACCGTGTATTATACGCTTAAATTTGAGCCTTTTCACAAGTCGTATCGGGTCATGTTTCTTTTTCTCCTAATTTTTCTACCACGTGTCAGAGGTCGTTTCATGAGTTACCGTATTCGATTTAATCCCTAAATAACAAGTATTTATTTATTTTTAAGTAGTTTTCGATTTTCGTCCAAGACTCGTTTATCGCGTACCAGCACACTCAAATAGTCAAATGTCTTCTGTTGCTTCAAGACCTGTAAAACGAGACAAACGGGTCAGTTTCGGGCTGGGCTAGGTCAGGTAGGGTCATTTAGGGTCTTTCACTAATCCCGGTTAATTTGGGTCGGGTCGGGTCATTTCGGATTTGTCGGTCAGGTCTGGTTTGGGTCAAGCGGGTCGGGTCATTTTCGGGTCAATGAATAAGAGAAAAAAACTTTAAAGTCCTTTCGGTTCAATTTGAGTTATGCTTTATCGGGTCATTTTCGGGTTGGGTGGTTTCGGATCGGTTCATTTTCGGGTCGATTCATATTCGAGTCGAGTCAGGTCAATTCTGGTGATGTAGTTTGGGTCAATTTCGAGTCTCGGGTCTAACTTTTTAGGTTGGAACAATAAAATCGGGTTGCTTTTATCAGATCTAATACTAGCAAATAACCGCCAAACATTTACTCCTATGTGCATTTCCCAGACCGGAAAATGGAGTAGAATTTTCACAAATTTGGATTTGTGAACGGTGATT
Organism: Silene latifolia; assembly: GCF_048544455.1. Taxonomy (NCBI): domain Eukaryota; kingdom Viridiplantae; phylum Streptophyta; class Magnoliopsida; order Caryophyllales; family Caryophyllaceae; genus Silene; species Silene latifolia. Next base: position 6,309,020 of record NC_133535.1, on the reverse strand, counting down.
TATTTATTTTTTATTTTTATTTTTTTTTTATTTTTTTTTTTTTTTCCAATAATGTGAACGGTGATTTGTGACTAGTGACTATAGTGAGCAGCTAGCTAGTAACCGGTCTAAATAATTATAAAAAGAAAGATAATTGTCATTTGTGAGTAGACTTGATAAAATCAGCCCGGCACGAATAAACTTGACCGACACTATATGACCTAATAACCTACCCGAATATTTATTGCTGGAAACTGACATTTATATCTAAAAAATAACTTGATAATAACCGAGTCAAAAATTACCCGAAACAGAAATGACCTGACCAAACTCGATTTGACTTGAATCCCTGCAAGCCCAACTGATCCCATCTGAACCACACCCGTTTGGGAGGTCTAGTTGTGACATGTCACAAGTATCCTTTCGTCACAACTCACAAGTAAGAATAACCGAAGAATTTTTGACATAAACCAATTCTTTGGAGAAACAATTCGTCCTAAGATATTACTCAAAATAAGTTTTTAAAAAATGTTTTTATAATTAGCATTGCTCAAATTACTGTATGTTGTGATTAGTTTTAATGCTTCGTAATTATTTTTTACTCCGTATTATTTATGATCATTTTATTATATTTAGTACGATTTTACGTCAAATTGTTAAGTAATTTAACAACATTTTCTTGCATAGATCTATCCTCCTCCTAAATGTACATTGATCAATTTCACTAGGATACTTTTTTACTCGAAACTCATCATTAAACTCCTAAACCATCATCGACAACAGAGTAATCTCCTCATCCCAGATGAGACAGATGCTCTCATCGTTATTTTGATATGCAATGCAGGAGTATGTTCTTTTTATAATAGAGATAGAAGGGCACATATATAGTGGAGTATTATTTGCAAGGGATCCTAATTTCCCAAAGTTACATCACCCAATTTTCAGAGCTGACCAAGTTATCATTCCCTATAGAAGTATAGAACCCTTGCATTGAAAAAGCCTCGTGACGGCCTGAAGGGTATGGCATTATCGGCAGAAGTACAGGAACATGATGAATGATCAATCGTTTGGCTTTAGATGCCAAAAAATTCTCGCGGGTTGATGATATCCATGGACGGTTCATTCATCTACGCCAAAAGTTGTGGCGGGTTGTTCTCTGGATGAAGTAGGTTGTTCTGTGGAATTTGGTTTCTTGATACCAGAAGACACCTTTACCATTGCCGGTCTCAACAGCCGATCACCCAGAATGAAGCCGCGCCTGAATTCTTGGCTTACAATGCCTTCTTTGAATTCTTCTGATTCCTCTCTTGCAATGGCCTCATGAAACTACACCATGGAACATTTAGGATGTAAGAGAAGCTCGAATATATAAAACATCTTCTATCTCATTTAGTGCCTTACTAACTACTATGGAGTATACAATAATACGTATGATACGAGAACTAAATATCATAATATCGAACAAGCATACAATTGAAAACATTACAAGCATGGTTGAGGTTGATGTCCACCCAGTACCCAATGCTTTCAACTAGACTGATCGTTTGTCTTGATCATAGACCGGGTGAAAAGAAAAGAATGGAGGTAACACGATAACCAAACACCCCCCGAGTTTTAAAATTTCTCTCACAAAAAAAGGTAGGCCTGTGGTGGTTAAATTTGAAGAAAGGGACAAAAAGAAAAGAATGGAGGTAACACGATAACCAAAATGCTAGAAGTAAGCATCAGAAAAATCAGAGAAAGTGAGACTTACTGTTGGATCAAAAGGCTTTCCGACTGTAGCTACGACAGACACCCGTAAACTCCTCATGATTTCTACAAACTGCTTGTATATACCCTGATAACTGGTATCAATCTGTTTTTCCCTATCTGTTTCTGGTTTCAGCTGCTGCTTTGCTCTCTCAAAATTATCGACCATGGGAAGAAGACTCTCAATAACTTCTCCTTGTGCATCACTTCGTACTGAAAGCTTCTCTTTTTCCGATCTCTTTCTAAAATTATCAAAGTCAGCCTGTAGCCGAATATATCTCTCTTTTCCAGCAGTGATCTCTTCTGACATAGTTGATATTTTGTCAACCAACTCACTATTCTCAGTTTCTAATCGGTAAAAAGCCGTCTCTATTTCAGCAACAGTGTGAAAATCCCCCGCTAAAATAGCCTCCTTATAGAATCTAGTTAGGGTTTCCACACTTTCCCACTTTTTCTTTTCCCCTGTGTCTTCTATTTCCCCAACTTCTTGCTCATCTTCCTTTTCTTCTTCCATCTACAGAAAAGCACCAGTTACAAAAAATTCAAGGGCGCAACTTATCAATAAATTGTAAACCGTTTCACAAGTTGGAGATTAGCATTCCGTCAGTCAAAAGTATTTGTAACTTAATACACCTTGGAGAACTGTTCCCTCCCAAATGTATGCTGGATTACGTTTCGATCACTAAAATTAATAGCTTCGGTTAATTGGAGAGATTAAAGAGGATTAGGGGGGAGGGTTGGAGGAACGGGAGAGATTCATTTTACCTCCTACAAGCCAGATTTCAATTCAGACAATGTAAGGAATTGGACGGAAAACAAAGCCTCCACTTTTCCCTCTCCTACCTTCCTTTCCCGTCTTCCCTTCCTACGTTTGTATCCAACCCATGCATTAAGCTAGAAGTCTAGAACATACAGATTAAGAATTTTCTTTGAATGGTTGCAATCATCAGATGATAACAATTTAAAAAAAAATTGACACAGAGGGAAGTGATGGTGATGGCAAGAGAAAAATGTGGTGCACTCGTTGGTTAACTATTACTCCTATTCAAAGCTCAACTAAATTAGGGGTTAATTACTATACACGGTGTAATAGAGGATAAACAAGGGAGGAAAAAAAAAGGATAAATGAAGACATACGAATATATGATGGTGGTGGTGGGGACGGGAAACTATGACTCCCGTAGAGGTTTACTTTTACTATCAAAACTAGGAAGGGGGATAACTATAACTATGTACTTCTTACGGGTAATATATTACCGTTTCTTCATCTCCTTCCTCTATCCACCATCATCGTTACCTCCCTTTCTCCTTTGTTTTATCCTTACTACCCGTATAACAACAACCTCAACGATGCAAGCTTTTCGGGTTACATTATCCTAAAGAATGTGTGTTACTAGCAAAAGTTCCCTTATTCCAAGCAAGTCCGAATTGACCCAATTCTCAAAACATCACAAACAAGCATAATATAACCATGTTTTCATGATAAGCTTTAACCAAACTTATCAGTGAATAAAATCCAGCGACTTGCCAACTACCAAAAAACCTCAACACCTCATCTTCTACTTCCTCAGTTCCATTTAATTGTATACGTTTTTCAAAATATATGCACAAATATTATTCTAAAACACGCGTTACTTTACTTAAATAACCCTACTAAACGAACATTCACTAACTACCATATTTAGATGCTAGCTAGCTCAGCTCGCAAAGTCATGAAAGGTCGTACCCATGACCAGAGTTTAAATCCCGTCCGCATCAAATTCCCCCTGGCTTCCTTTACACCAAAATAAACTACTCCCTCCATCCCAGTCAACTGTTGTCCTTTGATTTTGGCACAAAGACCAAGGAAAGGGGAGGGGTCAACTACTAAATGACAAGTGGAACAAATTGAGTGGAACAACAAATGACCGGAAAGGGAGTGTAAGAAGCGCATTATCAAATTGCTCATCAAGTTCATTCTTAAAATAGAAAGAACAACAATTTACTGAGATGCCCAAAATGGAATAGGACAACAAATGACCAGAAAGGGAGTGTAAGAAGCGCATTATCGTCTTTAGCAGGTGGTTTACAGTGTATTATTATAAAAAATAAAACCGTCTTACAAGAGACTTACACAAATCAAGCAAATTAATCAATTTTTACAGCAAAAGAAAGAAGCATACAGTGTTAATAGAATCATCTTGTGCAGAAACAAAGCATTTGAAATCATGGCTTCCATGATAATACCCATTATGTGAAAATGAATAAGGAATTGAAAGAGAAGAAAAAGTGTAATTCTTTGAAGGTAAATTGAAAGAAATAGGGGTAAATTTGTTGGTATTTAATGGTTGTTTAATAGATTGAAATGAAGCATAGAAAAAGGGATTAGAACTTGATAGAAAAACAGCCATTTTCCTATGGTTATTACAAATAAAACAATGTAAGATTATGAGATTATTTGGTATAATAAATTGAAAGTGATAGATTGTGTTGTAGAGTATTCTAGAATTAGGGTTTGAAGTATGGAGGATTTTAATTTAATTTGCAAGTTGAAGAAATAGTAAATTGGAAGATTGGGGAAGATGGAGATTGGGTAGAGTGTAGGAACTAGGATTAGTTGTGCTAAATTTTGGGCAATTTTGGGTTTGTTGTGGATCCTACACAAAACCCATACATTTGATAGAAGTGTAGTCCAATTGTAAAATCCAAGTCATAGTTTATTGTGAATCCACCACAATTTGGTAATACCAATTGTTGAACATGAATCATTTGTGATCCCATGGATGTCAAAATCAGAAGGTCTCACTCGTGACCGTCCTAAGCTTATAACGTCTCACAATCCTTTTTCTGCTTGCTCTTCCACTTGCAGCTTGTGACGAAAAGTGTCAATTACAAATGAGGATTAGCATGTCAAAATTCATAGAATGACGAGGATGAGGATAATAATTTTGGGATAAATTTTGAGGGAGAGAGGACCATAAAATTGCAATGGAAGGAGTATAAACATATAATACAACATGAACAGAAGACATTTTTAGTGAATTAGCAACATACACACATTAAAATTAAGATGTACTCTTTACTAAACCGATTCACAAGAACTTGAAGCGTCTTACACAAACTAAGTAGTCTTTTGACCTTAGGACTTGGCCAAAAAGACACTGGCCCAAGTTCAACATGTCTAAACAACTTAGATGCAATGGTACTTGCTCTTTTTGTCAAAAACCCAGCTTCAGAGACTCGGGTTTCAAACAAACCTATAACGGCTTTGTCAGAGAGCATCCATAAGACCATAAGCTTGCTTCGGTTTTTATGTCAATTACATGGACTACGAAGAACATGCTAAATTTGAAAAACAACTCACAACTTAATCCACACAAAGCACCAATTTCCCGTTCGCACGATTGATAAATTACAATTATGTCCGCTACTAAACTGAAAGGAGATTAGACGATTATTCAAACCAAGTTCATCTGGGAATTCCTAGTTTAGTTTTACAAGTGTTGCAAAACAGCAAACTCCAGAGATATGAAACTACATTAGGAAGCTCTATAAATACTACGTGTTCCTTAGTGAAATAGATAGATCTGCATATATAACACCTACGGTATGAACTGCAACGCCTGGTGCAAGCCTGAGTTCACTAGTTTACCTGACCTGAAACCATGGGTAAAAAAAAATTGCATCAGTTTTGCAAATTAAGGTAATGAATGTCGGACATTTCGTTAATCAATAAACTGAAAACGAGATGGAGTAAGAAAATTAATCAAATTGAGAACTCTTCAAATCATGGCAAGTCAAAATGTCGAGTACAGGCAAAGCGAGAAGCCGAGAACATATCCTATATACCGTGCTAGACTGCTAGTAATGATGTTTCTTTTCATATTTCACTCCTAAACATAAAAAATCACTTGTATGACCGGAGATGAGACACGATCAAGTACTACACAAAATTGAAGATCTATCTTGTTCGGAGTCTTATCTCATATCCCGACCTCACCTATTTTTCATTTTTTTTCAACATATCAACAAAGTAAGACAGTTATTACATACTCCCTCCTAGTCATCAGGTTCTTTACGTTTTCCTTTTTGGGTATGTTCAACAGATTCTTTACGTTTTCCTTTTTGGGTATGTTCAACAACACAAGTACCTCCAGAAAGTCACATGCACCAAAAGCAAATGTACAGAATCTGATGAATTGGCCGGAATATTTATTAATTTCAAAAGGGACGTGTCAAAAGGAGAGAAAGATAGGGCATGAAATGGTACATCACACAGGACAGATGATCGTCAATGACTCGGCAGACAGCACACACAGGAGTGTCTTAACCTATGCAGAGACAAGAGGGAGTGGGTCCTGTAAAAGACCGAGTACCAGAAACAAAAACTAAGGCTTCACGAACAGTGTCGGTCCGATGTCTAGACTCCTAGTCACCTCCTGCTGTACCCACTTGATTGTTTTCTTAAACGGACATGAAAAATACACGACACGCATTTAACATATTCAAAGGATGTGAAATACAATGGGTGGAGCAATGGCGATTTCGGTTCCTAAACAATAGCGCCCTTAATTAATGGAGAACCAGTCTGTAGGACAGTCTAGTATACCATAGAAGCCTTGGTAAACAAAGCAACCTGCTCACTCTAGTTTATCTTTCAATAAAATCCCATTTTAGCGAGGTTCCAAACAAAGTATGGCCTAAAAAAATCAGATGCAAGAAAGCCCTTTTTGATCAGCAAGGTTAGCGGATACAACAACATCATTACCGCAATGCCTCAAGAGATTCCACTTACGGGTAAGGGAGTCGGATGCACATACAGACATACTCTTATGGATTACAAAATCATCTAGTGAAAGGTTTTACATCAGCCTGGCCCTCATAGCTGGGATACTTAAATCACAAGCAACCATTGATGGTCAATTGATCAATTAATCAAGTGCAGATAAAAATTTCAGAAACAAAACAGAACAGTCAGCTAGTAAATTACAGAGTCATTTGTTTAGCACAAATTCTCAGTTACGACAGACCCATAAACTGGATAGTTAAGACAGTGTGATAAGTTTTCAGAGGGTTAGTGGGTGTGATTTCTTTCTTAAATGGGAAGCATTATATAATTGTTAGACGTCTCCCAGGAGACTAGCTGTTCTTCAGTACGACTGGTAATAGAACAAAAGATCAACATAATACCTGTACAAACTTCCATCCGAAAACAACAGATATTTTACCCATTCACGAATCCTCCGAGAGGTGGACTCTCACACTGAGTACCAATCTTATCATGTAACTTCTTGTATGAGTTCGCCATTGGATGATCCATGGTAGTTGCTGCACCTTTTGCTCCACAATCATCATATTCAGTAGTACTAATTTCATCTATACTGTTGAGAGGTTTTTCCATATGAATGGTCTTGCCAAAGAGCTGGAATGAAGTGATACCGACTTCTTTGGTCAAGCCAGGAGACTTTTGTTTGGAACCCGCTGTACAGAAAAACTGGACACTGTTTTGGCTATCAGGTGAAGGTGTGTCTTCAGATGGAGTTTTACCAGCATTCAAATCAATGGGTCCTCCATTTGCCCTCTCTGATACACTATCGACGTGAATATCACGGTGCAACTGATGTGTACCATTGGTATTACTAATATTAGGTAAATTTGATATAAAAAAGTTACTTTGCCTGGCTCCCTGCATGCCCGCAGGAAAAGAATTGTGATTTAAAAAGGATGGGCCCAACTGGCTCATCATTGAACTGAATCCAACAGACGGCAAGGGGAACTCCTCCTCGCCATCATATAGTCCTGAGTTAGTTGAGTACTTGAGTTTTTTTGTGGGTGGAAAAGTAGTGTGGATAGGTGGTGTTGGAGGAATGAACTCGACCTGCCAAGGGCTCACTCTGTTCATGTTTTTCAGAATTTCGTGTTCGTCCCATTTCACCTGCAAAACATATAAAGGAAAAAGAGATTATTGTCCATACTCATATTATATGCAACTTGAACTTAAGACCATACAAGCATATACTCTGCTCAAATAGGAATATAATGTGATTCTTTTTCCCATTTTGTGCACAAATATGTAAAAGATAGGTGCTATACATAATAAGGCGTATCAGTATACAGAAGTACTATAAAATACTTGACCGGATTCAATGTATTAAATGTTTCAAAACATAATAAGGTGTATCAAAAAACAGGGGTTCAGAGTTGGTATAGGAACTAGAATGTATTTGAGATATTTAGGGGTGAAAAAGATAAAGAACAGAAGAAAAAAAAAAGGTAGATGATGTTTTTCGATTCTGAACTCTTTATATTTAACCCATTTAAATCGCCAGTGAATGTGGATTATATTACCACATCTTATGGATTAGAATAGGCAGGGTTAATGAATAGTTCAGAAGCAATTAGCTGTCAGCAGAGTATGTCACAACCAGGTTAAAGAATGACTGCACATACTAAACACCAACATGCACCACCGTCTGCATAGAATTAAAATTGCCCATCAGAGACAGAGGGCATGTCCACTATTTGTACATCCTCAATATTTTCCCAGTACTTAATAACAGGACACAATTCGTATTTTTTCCCTGGAACTTCTGTTACACTTTCTACAGACATTAGCTAATTTTTTTTTTTAAAGGGAAAACTTGAGGATATTTATGTTTCACGGTATAAACTTTGTACGCAGGGTCTCAGGCTTAGAACAAAGAAAAATTGGTTAGGTTGTCGATTAAGACAGTAAATGTATAACCACCTTACTTAGGCAAAGGCATAAATCATTGTACCAATAATATGGATTCCATCTAATTTGGTGCACTAAAGTCTAAAACCAATTTTTTTCCCCAAAAAAAATCCTCCTTATTAGGGAAATTTTAAATATCATATCTGACAGACTGACATTTCCAACATTCAGTCTCTTTTATTTGAGAAACGGCACATTCAGAAATTTTTCTAATGATCCTAACTACGGGCGGACCTTCCTTTAGGCACGGAGGGACCCAGACAGTGCTTTTCAAGATCATGTACGAGCTTAATTTATACTCGTACACAAGCTAGAACTTGGGGTCCTGTTATCCCGAATCTTGGCCCCCTCTGGTTTTTGCCAAGATCCGCTTACCTTAACACATATACAACATATGACCCTTCATTTCCTCTGAGCACCATCGCTCAACCTAGAAATCAGAATGCTCAGGTAGCATGACCTTCAGCACTCAGCTAATAACAAATCAAAAGTATACGACTATGGGTTCATGACTACGTGCACTCGCCCTAGCCCTGGCTCTAGCCCCCTATCCATAGTGCAAAACGCTTCACAAATTAAATTGCGCCACCTAATACATAAGCTGCAAAACGCTCCTCATTGTGACAGCAAAAAAACCAGTACCTGGCCTCCAGACACTCGCATACCACGACATCTAGCAATGCATCACTATCAAATGCTTTACAACTAAGCCAGTAGAACACGAAATCAATTACCAATTACCACACATTCCAATACTACGTTTGCATCAAACAATCATCAACAATCGTCAAAATGTAAGTGCATTGCATAAACAGAAGCTAATTAGCAAACAATCAAACAAATCCAAATCGGATATTATTAAGAAACTACCAGTACCACATTTTTCAGATAAAAACAAACAAATCAACAAACATTCCATTCAAATCAAATTAACAGCGCAAAACCCGAATAATACCTCAAGCATATGCCAAGTAGACCCACGGAACAACCCACTATCCCTAACAGAAACCGCCACAACCGTCCCTTGAAACCACTGCAACCTCGAAGAATCCTCCGTCTCGGTCGCCATCTTAACCCTAACCCCTTCAGTCCAATACACTCCCAACGACCTCTCCACCCTCTCCGCTGCCACAACAAACTCCGCCACACCCGGTTTCGGATAATAAACCACCTCAAACCCTACCCCACGCGCTGCCCTCTCAGCCGCCTCAACCACCACCTCAATCACCTTCTCCCTCCCCTTATTCTTCTTCACATACCCCGGTGGCGGCTCCAAATTACCATAAACTCCCTCCGCCACCGGCATAACCGCCTTCGGCCGCACTGCTCGTCGTACTCCGACGAATAACTCGCCGGAAGCATTTTTCCGCGTAAAAACGACAGTATCTCCGGCGACGAGTTTTTTACTGTTAACGAATTTACTCCATCCTGTAGTAAGTAAATGTCGACGTGGCGTACCGCGGTAAATATGTCGAAACTCCCAAGAATTACCGTGAATATCCGTGATCCGAAGCGTTTGAACCGGAGGATCCGCGTCAAAATCTAACGGCGGAAAAATCGAATCTGCGCAAAATCTCGGAACTGAAAATCCTCCTCCGTTATTCGCATCTGACGGCGTCAACACCTTCGCAAACGAAACGACGTCGTTTTCATCACCTCCTCCACCTCCAACTCCTAATACTACTCTGTTATTCTCCGAACCTTCGAATTCATGTTCACCGAAGTTTCTAGAATGTTCTGGAAGGATATTGAGAGGTTGAAGACGGATCTTCGCGAAAACTTCGTCGGTGTTCACGTCAGCGAGCAAGGAAACGTGTTCGACACGGCAATGAATGAACGGCTTCGATGTGACGGCAGGTGAGAACGAGGAGAGTGGAATCGACGGCGTAGGTTGCTCCACGTGTCCTTGAGGGAAATAGTAAACCCTAGAGTTAACTACTGGTGGTTGAACTAAGCTCCCTGCACACGCTTTCCAGATTCTCTCGTCGACGCCGTTGGCCTCCGCCGCCGCGTTCGGCGGCGGAGGCGGTGGCGGGATGTATTCTCTCTCCATTGATTTTTTTTTTTTATTATTATTTTTTTTTTGTTTTTTGTGAGAAGTGTTGGATTTGATGGAGATATTTTTGACGCTTTGTTATGGTGGTTAAAAGAGAGAGGAGTGTTTAAAACAATGTGAATGGAGGTAAGAAAATGACTAATTTACCCTCCGACAGGTTAACTACACTAATTAATTATGTTTGTTTTATTACTCCTTTTGTAAGACGGTTTTAAATTAATATTGCGTAGAACGAATGTTAACGGCCACAATTATGAAGAATGTTCGTTTTATAATATAGTGTGACGATCAGTAGATGGTCAACTTTAGATGAGTATTTAAAACGGATGTAAATTCATAATATATAGTTGGCGAAAATTAAAAGATATTATAAAGAATGTCCGTTTTACAATATAGTTCAAGTTCAGTATATGATCGGTTTAGACAAGTATTAACTATTTTGCAAATTATAGGATAATAACGTCGTGTTACAGTTTGAGTCTCTCAAACGGTTCTTTTATTGGTTAAGTAGTCAATTATTACGCGCAATAAACAGGCTCAAACGGTTCTTTTATTGGTTAAGTAGTCAATTATTACGCGCAATAAACAAACACTTTCATATGTAAAAAAATCGTTTTAGGATGTGAATCGGTATTACAAAATGGGATAATGTAATTAATGGTTTTCTTGTAGTCAATGGTTTGTAGGGGTAAAGGTAAGAAAAAAATACAGTAAATGATGGGGTTGTAACAAGATTAATGGAGGGTAAAATGACGAAAATGCCCTTAGTAGTAGTGGAGTGAACTGCTAGTGTTTGAAGGGGAAAGCAGTTTGAGGGAGTGGGAGTGGGGCCCGCTAGATTTAGGGGGGAAGTCAATACGAACAAGCGGTTGAGATTGATAAGGGTGGAGAGATTCACTAATTGCGATTTATTAGGAATTTTTTGGGTTTAAAACTACCCTATTTTTTTGGGTTTAAGATAAGTATTAGTACTAATTAATTAATTAATAATTATTTTCTTGTTAGATAGATTTTTGATTGTGTAAGATTGATTTTTGTGTTTTTATATATATATTTTTATAGATTTGAAAACGAATTTTTAGCGATTTAAATTCAACCAGGAGTAGATTGATTACTAGATATTCCGTTATTTGTAACTCAATTTTCGAAAACCAATTTCGTAAAATAATTAAAAAGAATCATTATTTGTCACAATTTTAAATCACAGTGTGAATGGTAGTATAGCCAATAATTAATTACATAAATTTATATAGCTGATGTATTAAATTATTGAATTTGACTAATTTGAAAATTATACGAGTATTACCTTAGGACGGCATGGCATCATGAATTAATTAAAAAATTGACAACTAACCTAAAATTGACTCGACTCAAAATATTCTGACACCGTTAAGGCGTCATTATAGATGATCTTCCTTTACTTTTTGTTTGTATTGTTAAATGTGTTGTACCAAGACATTTTAATAAATATACTTTGTCAATAGATAAAGAATTCACAAAATCTCATTGAAGACGGGCAATATCCGTCAGAAGCTTGTGACGGATACCGTTTTCTCTCATAAAATGCCAATTGAGAGGTGAGTGGGAAGCACATGGGGGGTGCCCCACCTTGTCCCCTCTACCCTTTTGTGAGAGGTCACAAGCTTGTGACGGGATTAGCCCGTCCCAAGCAAGACTAGCTATAAAGAATTTAACTCTTAAGATGTATGTAAATAATAAAATTGGTCAAATAGATGAATGCCCCAATATCATAATGTATAGAGAATGACAAATTCTTCTTCGGAGTACCTACCATTTATACGCATTTCCGGTAGAATTTGACCCGTTTTACATTATCCGTCTTAAGAAAAACCAATGGATTAAATTCAGTTTGTGGACCCGAAAAGACAGGGAATTAATAAAACTTATTCTTCTTTTAATTAATTACTTGTAATTATTTCCGACTTTATTATTTCACTAATATGTTTGAAAGTCATTTATTAGAAATGTCATAATATGAGCCAAAAAAACTATTACTGCAACTGGGATTCTACTGTACTGTCATATTGTCATACTCTGCTGCATGTTGCATGGACCGCAGGCAAATTTATTTAATGCAAAAACAATTTTTGGACCAATTTTTCCTATACACAAATTCCATTTAAGATGGATAAAACCCGTCTTAAGTTTAAAACGGATCAAATACATACCAAATCACATGACAAGCTGCCTAGGAAATTTTAAAAAATTTGTTTTTTTTTTATCATCAAGTGGTAGTGTTTGACTCATTTTAAAAATTAAGATGGATACTTCTTCTTAAGCAAGACTTACCGTGAGTTTGTAACCGGTAATAAAAGGCAATATTCATGAGAATTGAACAATTTTTGATGTAATTTAATTTTGGAACACAGCTAAAAATAGAGGCTACTATTTTGTGTCTTTTACTAGTAATTACTCCTAATTTTTGAACAATATTATAGGGTTGTCCCCATTTTAGGCAGAACTTTGCAATAATTGTATGTATAAATTGATAGTCTTTAAATAAGGGACTCTTGTCTTACCTTACCCTAGAAAACTAGGTCTGTATGTTTGTTTGTTGGATGGTCCATGGTGTGTTTTAGGTCGACAAAATGATTAATATTGGCTCTTTCGAGAATTTGTTTTAGTTTAGTCAGAGGTCCTGAGTTTGAGTTATCGACTCATTGTTAGTATTGTGAATAAGAAAAGTTTAACTCTTACTTTAACTTATTTGGTCTTGTTCATCTTTTTTCAGTCGAAAGAACACGACCTTATTGTTATTACGGTTTTATAATTAACACAAATTCTCATTGAAGACATGACATATCCGTCACAAGCTGAAGACGGATACCATTTTACCTCATGATATCTCCACTTTTTTCTCTCTCTCGCAACACTATTCATGTGGGCCCCTTTCTCCACTAACCCATTTTGTTACCATTTTATCTCACAAAATATCCGTCAAAATAGAAGCAAAATCTTGAGGAATAATTGTATAATTAATATGAAAAATTTAAAGACAAATTTAATGTTGTCATATGACGGGTTCCACATTTCACATAATGATTATACAACTTAAATCGTTTTATAAGAGAGATATTATAATTATTAAGATTAAATGAGGTAGATAACAGAAGAAAAAACATTAAAATTTATAAAGAGTATTGTCGCTTTCGCGATCTTATGCTCGTGCTCGAATGGGCTCAATTCGATGGAGACTTAACTATGTTGCTCTACTAGAATAGACATTTTGTTTGGGTGGACCATTACATTTAATTGTTTACATAGACCATACGAAATTACGAATTATCTCATTACACACATCGTTGTAACTTATAACAAAAAAAATAAATTGCCTTGGTCTATTAACTAGGAAAAAAATATGGGTGATTAAATAAATAAATAAAAAATACTAATTAGCATGTTGTGATAAGATTGTGTCACTAACAAATTTTAGCATCTATAACAAACTATGACCTTGTAATTTTTTTTTTTTTTTTTTTTTTTTGTGAAGCTATGACTTTGTAAATTTAATACAATAAGACTTCTAGTTGAGTAGATATTGCATGTGAGAAATTGAGAATCCTAACAATAAGAAAAGATATGTATTTTTTATCACAGAAATGTTTCACCTTCACCACTCAAATAGGATTATTGACCTAAATTGTTTTTTTTTATAAAATCGTCTTATATTATAATGTTAACATATCAAATTGAAATATTCATTAGATGATTTTCCTATTTTCACTATCATATTATTGATACGAACTCGTATGATGATTTTTTCATTTTGTTTAATTTATCCTTATATATTTTAAATAAAAAGAACATTAATCTCTTATAATACACTTTTGTATAAATATTAATTAATTCACTAACTCGAACATTATTGTTTTATTTTAATGCATATGAGTCGATCGTAAGTTTAATATTACCCCAGCTCAAATTTTATCATTTAAACTAATTTCTATTTTTCTGTTTAATTACACTCGCTATATTTTCTAAAATACAACAAAAATATTTTATAAAATATAAGAATAAAAGTTAACTTAAGTGATAAAATACTCTTAATCCAACCGTGAGATTAGGAGGTTGATTCTTACCAGCGGCGCTCATTTGAACCCAAAAAAAGGAATATTTTGTAAATTATGGCTTTCTTGCATTGATGGGAAATGAAAGAAGAGTAAATATAAATTGGAAAGAGGGGATATGATTAGTAAGTTGATTAATGTAATTGTATACATAAATTTAATTATGAAAGTGATTAATAAACTGTAGAAAGTAGACAATTAATTATGATTGTGACAAAATGAGCTTGTTTGTGTCTCTTTATCTTCGAGACTACTCTACCTCAATTGTATATTTAACCAATTTTATCACATTATTTTTTTTTTTGACGGATATTTTATCACATCTTATCTATATAAATTCAGAAGACAATATTCAGTGTACAACGCGCCACCTCATTAATGCATTTTTTTTTTTTGAAAATCCATGTTATGGTGGGACCCATGAGTGTGCAATGTATTTAATTATTCAGATATCCGTCTTTTTAAACATGCGATAAATTCCGTCTTGCAACAAATTATATAAAATCATATTATGAAAATATTCTTCGAATTAATATTATGATAAAATTTTATACATTCTGTATAAATAAAATTAATAACATATACGAATAAGTAATTACAAATGCGAGTAAATGTAATTGAATTACATAATTTTTAAAACAAAATTACACGATAAAATTACATAATTTCAGAAAGGAATTACACTTATATACGGGATCGAACATAAACGGAAATGAATTACAAAAATGAATTACATGTATTTTTGTTATTATTATTGTACCATGCAGCAACAAAATCACAACATAATTTTTTAAAACTACAGGGTACAAATTTTTTTTTTCAAAAAATCAATCATGACAGAATATTAACTTGGAATATAAACTCGGCATCTTAACTACCAGCCGCGCACACCGAAATTGGTAGGTGACAATGATAGGAAACCGAGTTAATATAGTCTTCAACAAGCATTTAAGGCTATTTTTGTTTTTTTTTTTACTCTAAAAAAACAAATAAATAAATTTTATTTTAATTTACAAGTGATTAGAAAAAAATTTAATAATTTTTTTTAATAATTATTTAATAAATAATTCACAATTGTTATAACAAATATTGTTGTTCCGGGTGTAATTCCAGAGGAGTTATATGTTACCACCCGTGCTTGTAGAATGACGTCTTTAGTTGAATCCTCCTTGCGGTCTCCTGAAACGATGAACAAACTGAGGGCTCGGCTTTGGACCGAGCGAACTCACTTCGACGCTCAAGTCAGTAACTTAGAGAGGTAAGTTGTTGTTACTTGGCAAAGTACGTATTGTAGAGAGATAAGGAAGATATTACCAGATGAATAGTGATTCTTAGGTTAAATTGTGGATCCTTTATTCGATGAGAGTAGAGGAGTATTTATAGACTTTCACCTTTTGTCACGTAGTGGCCAAGTGGCTAGCAGGTGGAAAGACTGTCTTACCCCTCGGCCGAGGGACCCATGGCAGGCCGGCGGGCCCTGTTGACTCACCGCCGAGGGGTCTTGGATATGAGTTCACGAATGTGTGCCCATTTGTTGGTTGCCCGGCCGGGACCCATCTCGACAGCCGACAGCTGCGTCGGTTAAGTTTTGTCTAAGCCGTTGACTTGCTGTGGATATCTTTGACCTTGCTCAATATGTTGACTGGTCAGCGGGTGCAGAATATGCCCCATCAATTTGCCCCCAGCGTAGTCTATGTCGTGGTATGGGCTCCGATGTATGCTGAGCGTATATTCTGCGCAAGACAAATTTTCTGCCCCGACTTCTTCTACCTCGGCGCGGCTCTGCTTAGGCCGTACCATATCCCCCCTCCACATGGTTGTGTAATGGACATCCGATGTGGAAAAGGCAATGACGTTGGCTGAGACCAGGGTGGAGAGTGCCGGTTGTTTCTGATTGCCCCCTGGCCGGTGCTTTCTGGCTTGGTTGATCATGTGGCCGGCGGAGAAACGGATACTTAGGAATTTGTTGAGGAAGATGAACAGGCAGAGAGATATGAAGGGGCGTGTTGAAGACGCTTGGTCACTGTTGCATTGATTGACGTTCAACTGTTGCAACGATTGACATTCCGTGGTTGCATGTCCGACACGTGTCTGTTTGTTGATTGGCTGACGTTTCATGGGCTGAGCCCTGATTGGTCCTTCTTCATGGGCTTTCCCCTATAAATAGGGCAGTTAGACGATAGTTGGCTTCGTGTGGCTCTGTCTTTTTAAGGGGGAGGTCCCTACAGTTAACTTGTTCCGCCGGCTTCATCATCTTCGGGCGTCGACCCCCGGTAAAGCGGGGTGGTACAGCGTGCGAGATGGAGCGGGCGTCCTCTCACCGAGAAGCTTTCTTCTGCAAGGACTGGAAGGGGCGGTGGGTGTACGTCGAAGTCTTGGGATGACTATCCATTGCCCGGTCCTTCCAAAGACAAGTCAACTTGCGGTGCGAGAGTAAGAGGGGCGTGAAAAATGGGTCTCCCAGTAAGCTCAAGATGGATGCCAGCAAGGTTCCTCTTGGTGCGGACGAAGAGCGGGCGATGCGTTGTTTGATCTTTGAGAAGGGATGGGTGCCCCGACTCGGATTATTCTTCGAGGATGAGCCGCTTTGCCGCGTCGGTCTCATACCGGCCCTCAATCGGGGTGAGTAGGGTCGGTGTGAGGCCCATCTTTACTGTTACGCTCCCGATTTTATAGCTTTGTTTTACTTCTTTTATGTAACTCTTATCCGGTTTCTTTGCAGACCGGTTTGGCAGGATGTCCGAGAGGACCTTGAAGAGGTTAGGGCTTGATAAGGACGGGAACGTCGTTGAGCGGCACCCTCAGGCTGACGCGCGTGATCGTAGGCTGGCTCCCAACGAACTTATGGATAAGCAGCTGAAGGCTATGGATCCGGCGGCGGCTCAGGCACGGGTTCTCGGAGGCGTGCCGAAGAGGAAACCAAAGGCAGCGTCCAGATTGGCAACGGCGTCAATCCCAACTCCTTCTTCGACCCCAACGGCCCAGAAGGGACATGTGGAGGTCATCGATGTCTCCGAGGAGGTGGTGACCGTTGCGAAGGGCCCTCCTCCTCCGAAGAAGAGAAGAGAGCCACTGCTGGCTTCTACCGTCGCCGGGGAAAAGAAAGATTCACCCGGTTCTCCGTCTAAGAAGGCCCGGACTGGTACGGACCTAACCTGTGGTTCAGACTTAGCTGGTTCGTTATGCATTCCCGATGACGAGACTCTACGATGTGTCAATGAATGTTGACATGGATGCTATTTGTGTAAATTTTTTGTAGATCCGCCGTCGGCACCGCCGTTCTTTCGAGCGGCAATTGGAGAAGCGACACGAGAAGGCGGGTGATAGGAATGTCACTGTTGACTCGACTTGAAGGTCCCCCGCCGAGCTTGTGGCGGAGGGTACAAGAATATCCAAGAGGTCGGCGAAGTGGACTCAACCGGCCGGCTCCTACCTTATGGAGCAAGAATGAGGCCATGGCCCGGGCCGGCCAGCCCGATCCAACGGCTTAAGCTTGACCTCTCCGCAAAGGGAGAAGCCGGGAAAGCTAAGCTTGACCTCCTAGCTGCTCGGAAGCGTGCGGAGGAAGCCGAGAAGCGACCCATCGGCCGAGAGGGCCAAAGTTGAGGCCGCTTGATGCCACCCGCGCCCGATTCTTTGGAGGAGCGGGACAGGTATAAGGGTGGCTACGACGCCGTTGTTGCCAAAAGGGAAGAATGGAGGGTGATGTATGAGGCTCAGTCGGAGGCACTCGCGGACACTAGGGCTGTTCTTGCCCAAAGGGAGAAAGATATTGAGGTGCTTCAAGATAAGATCCTCCCTGACTTGTGCGCTCAATTCCGGGATCAGGCCGAGGAAGCGACCAGGGAGGCAATCAAGAGGCTCATTCCTGAAGATTCCTTCCCGTGGGAGAAATTGAACGACTTACGGATGAGATGGCCGATCGCGGAGAAAGCGATTCGAAAAAGAGGAGGCGGCGAAGGCGGCTCAGATAGCCGAGGCCAAAGCGGCCTATGATGCAAAGGTGAAGGAGGCCGAAGAGGAGGCCGAGAGGTCAAGGCATGTGGAGATGGCAAGCTTTCCTCCGGGCCGGCCCCACCGAGAAGTTGTGACGCCGCCTGCTGCCGATGGTGGGCGATCATCAGCGTAGGGAGACGGGCGGTCGTCACCGGACTCATCCGGCGTCTCGGATAGCTTTAGTGTTCGGGGCCACCTCGAGCCTTTCCTCCCGCCATCTTTTGGCGCTTCAAATATCATGTCTGTAATCTTTTGCTTTTCTTTTCCTTGTTTATGTAAAACTTTGGTAGGTTGCGTTTTGGCTTATCCCTATGGGGACGGCCGTCGTCTGCATTCTTCTCGTCTGTAATCTGTTGTCATTAATGAAAGTTTGCTTGTTTTGCCTCTGGCTTGGCCGAGGTCTTTTCTTGTCTTCTTGCGTTATTAATTGAGCGCTTTTTCATTTTTACCTTCGGCTTAGCCGAGGCAGCTAGAATGCGTATCTCAACTGCGTTTAACGTCTTTTCTTTGAACATGTTAGCGTATCGACCGTTGTGTCCCCTGCCAGGCCATCGGCGGACCGAGGCGACTAGGGGTTACGGCGCGACAGCGCACGTTAGCGCATCGATCGTTGTGTCCCCTGCCAGGCCTTCGGTTGGCCGAGGCGACTAGGGGTTACGACGCGACAGCGTAATTTAGCGCATCGATCGTTGTGTCCCCTGCCAGGCCTTCGGTTGGCCGAGGCGACTAGGGGTTACGACGCGACAGCGTAAGTTAGCGTATCGATCGTTGTGTCCCCTGCCAGGCCTTCGGTTGGCCGAGGCGACTAGGGGTTACGACGCGACAGCGTAAGTTGGCGTATCGACCGTTGTGTCCCCCGCCAGGCCTTCGGCGGGCCGAGGCGGCTAGGGGTTACGGCGCGACAAAGACATTCTTGGGGATTTGCCGGCTTGGGCCGGGGCGTCTACCTCGATATGACCGTGGAGGGGATAAACACTTTGATGGAAAAATTGGGTGATTCTTCATTAGATGTGAACATGCGTTGGGGTGCCAACAATTGTTTTGGACACCTCCGCCGCTACACAAAGTATTTCCTGAGATTGTCAGTGTTCCAATGGCTCATCAGAGGCACACCCTCCATGTCGGTTAGCCGGTATGTACCCGGCCTCATTTCTTCAACCACTTTGTAGGGACCCTCCCAGTTGGCCGTTAGTTTACCATGAATGTTTCCCTTGTTGGTGGCGGCCGACTTTCTTAGGACTAGATCCCCTACTTTCAAG
Source organism: Silene latifolia (assembly GCF_048544455.1). Lineage (NCBI taxonomy): Eukaryota > Viridiplantae > Streptophyta > Magnoliopsida > Caryophyllales > Caryophyllaceae > Silene > Silene latifolia. Next base: position 6,289,178 of record NC_133535.1, on the reverse strand, counting down.
TCCCTTTTGTGGACTCTTCGGTTGTAAGCTCTTCTCATTCGGTTTTGGTATACCGCCAAGTTGAGGCGTGCTGTATCTCGGCTTTCTTCAACTAGGTCTAGGGAGGTTCTTAAGCCTTCCTCATTTTCAACCGGGTTAAAGGTGGCCGTTCTGAATGTCGGCACCGTTGCTTCAATTAGCGGGGGCGCCGGACCGTAGACTAAGTGGAACGGACTGTACCCCGTTGCTTCTTTCTCCGTGGTTCGCAGGAAGCATAGGACGCCGGGTAGTTCATCGGCCCATCTTCCCTTTAGGTCTTCAACTATCTTCTTCAAACCATTGAGGATTGTTTTATTGGTCGCCTCACGTCCGTTGCTCTGTGGGTGACAGAGACGGAGGAGTATGCAAATTTGATATCGAGTTCTTCCCCGACTCATTATTGTGTCACTCCAAAACTCTCGGCCGTGGTCGAATACCATGACTTGGGGCAACCCAAAACGAGTTATGACATTTTCCCAGATTACCTTTCTTACTTGCCGTCGTCTTTTTGCAGCACGCTTTGCTACGACTTCAACCCATTTGGTGAAGTAATCAACGGCGACAATCAAGAACTTTCTTCCGTCGGATGCCGTTGGAAATGGCCCTAGTAGATCCATCCCCCACTGTGCGAAAGGAAGGGGATTAAGTACCGGCTGCAGGTCTCGGGACGGCGCATGTATCACCGGAGCATGCATTTGACAGTTGTTGCATTTTTTGGTCTTGGCTCTGGAATCCGCAAGCATAGTGGGCCAGAAGTAGCCGGCTCGGAGAGCTTTGTGGGCTAGTGTTCTTGCCCCCATGTGATGGCCGCAGATGCCTTCGTGAATCTCTGTCAGTATTAGCTCCGCGTCGGCTGGACCGACGCACTTTAAGAGTGGCCTCGTCACGGACCTCTTGTACAATTCCCCTTCAAACACCAAGTACCTTGCTGCGATCCTCTTTATTTTCTGCGCGAGACTGCGGTCCTCCGGTAGTTCACTTGTCAATTTGTACTTCATTATCGGAGTCATCCACGTTGTCTTGGTCTCTATGTTACCCACCATGCCGACGGCCTCAGTAATGCTCTTGGCATTCCTGATGTCCACCAGCACGGTTCGGCTGACATTCTTGATGGTTGAACTGGCGAGTTTTGAGAGAGCGTCAGCTCGGTTGTTCTCAGACCTGGGAATGCATTGTATCTGAAAGGATTTTAACTTTGAGGTGTCAGCTTTTACCCTTTCCAAGTATCTTACCATCCCGTCGTCTCGAGTCTCGTACTCTCCTCTGATTTGATTAGCCACCAAAAGTGAATCTGTTTTCAAAATGATGTGCTCCGCCCCTGCGGCCCTAGCTAGCTCGACTCCGGTTATCACCGCATCGTATTCGGATTCGTTGTTTGAGGCCGAGAAGGTAAATTTCAAGGCGTACTCGAACTCGTCCCCGTTTGGGCTGATGATAAGTATGTCGGCTCCTGAGCTGTTCGTCGTGGAGGACCCGTCGGTGTATACCTCCCATACTCCGGGGTTTTGCTCTTCTTGGTATGTGCATTCGGCCGGGGAAATGCGCCGGTCTGTCCCTTTATCGAGGACTTGGCTTGTATCGAATACCGAAGCGGATAGCTCTCATCGCCCATTTGATGAGCCTGCCGGATTGCTCAAATTTTTCCAATTCTTTCTCCAACGGCTGGTCAGTTAGGACCGTCACGGGATGTGCGTCGAAGTAGGGTTTAAGTTTCCTTGCAGCGACGACGACGGCAAAGGCTGCTTTTTCAATCAGCGGGTAATTTCTTTCGGCGGGCAACAGTGTATGGCGACAAAGTAGATTGGGTCTTTGTTGCTTGTCCTCTTCTTCGACGATCACGACAGACCGACCGTGGCCGAGGTAATCGCTTTATGTCTGAGATATAGTGTTTCCCCCAAAGATCGGCCTGGACGGGGTTGGGAGAGTCGAAGATGAGCTTTCGGTTGTTTGAAAGCGTGCTCGCTCCTCCCCCGGTAGAAGTCTTTATTCCCCTTCAACACTTTGAAGAATGGGGTGCTCTTGTCGGCTGACCGAGAGATGAAACGGGCTAGAGCCGCCATCCTCCCGGTCAGCATCATGACCTCCTTTCGATTCCTCGGCTCCGGCAGGTCTAGGATTGCTTGGACTTTGTCTGGATTGGCATCAATTCCCCTGGCGCTGACAAGTACGCCGAGGAACTTACCTGCCCGGACACCGAAGTTGCATTTCATTGGGTTGAGCTTCATCTTGTACTTCCTTAGCGAACAAAATGTCTCGTGTAAATCGGCTAAGTGCTCGCTGTCGGACTTGCTTTTTACAAAGCATCGTCGACGTAAGCCTCAATGTTTCGCCCTTTTTGATTTTGGAATACTTTGTCCACCAGTCTTGTGTAAGTTGCACCGGCGTTCTTTAAACCAAACGGCATCATATTGTACATGTATGTGCCGTTAGCAGTGATGAATGCGCATTTAGGCATGTCTTCCTTGGCCATGAACACCGATGATACCACGAGAAGGCGTCCGGCAGCTCAAAGCATAGTGTAGCCTGCCGTCGCGTCGATTAAGCTATCTATTCGAGGCAAGGGATAGCAATCTTTGGGGCATGCTTTATTAAGATTGGTAAAATCCACGCACATCCTCCATGCCCCCGATGATTTCCTCACCATTACAACATTAGCTAACCACTCGGGATAGGTACAAGGCATGATGAAGCCTGCCGCCAGTAATTTATCTACCTCGGCTTTGATGGCCTCATCCTTCTCGGCCGAGGAGTTCCTCATCCTTTGCTTGACAGGGCGAGCGGTGGGGAGTACGTTTAGTTTGTGAACAATTACTTCCTGGCTCACGCCTGGCATCTCGGCCGCTGAGTAGGCGAAGACGTCTTTGTTCTTTCTCAGCAGATCTAGGAGTGCGGCTCTGAATTTTGGCTCCAGGTTAACACCGATAGTTACGGTGCGGCCTGGGTCAATCTCTACCTCTTCGGTCTCCGCTCCTTCAACCATGCCGACGGTGGTACCCATGCGCTCGCCCTCCTGTTGCAAGGATGGGCTCTTACCCTTCTCTGACTTCTTCGCCACTTTGAAGGACTGCATGTTGCACCCTCTGGCGGACACTTGGACATTGACCACTTCGTCCTTTTCGTTCTTTGAAACGAGCTTATGCGTTTCCCCCCGGTCCGAGACATACATCAATGTCAGAGCTCGGATGGACATTACTGCATCGGCCTCGCTCAGGGTGACTCGGCCTATGAGAAGTTGTAGGCGGACGAGCCGTCAATGACCACGAACTCAGACATAACGTTTTTGGCCGCACTTCCCTCGCCGAACCTCACCGACAGCCTGATTGACCCGAGGGGTACCAGGCCGGCTCCAGAAAAGCTGTACAGCGGGTTGGTGCAGGGGCTCAAGTTTTCAACTTTCAGACCGAGGTTGAGAAAACATTCGCTGTACATAATGTTTGTGTAGACGCCTGTGTCAATCAGGCACCTCTTCACCAGGTGGTTGGCTATGTCCAAGTGGACTACGAGTGGGTCGCTGTAAGGGGCGATGACTCCCTCGTAGTCCTTCTTCCCAATAGTTATATCGGGGATGTCGGAAGCGGGGGTCGCTGTGTTGGGCACAAAGTTGATGGCCTGATACAGCTCGTTCAGGTGCCGTTTGTGCCCATGAGCGGACCCACCGTTCTCATTGCCCCCGATGACAACATGGATTACTCCTATCCGTTCGAAGACGGATTTCTTATCTGAACTGTCGGCATCAGTCTTTTGGCCTTTGGCAACATACTTGCCGAGGTTCCCCTTCCGGATCAGCTCTTCAATGGCATTCTTCAGATGCCGGCAGTTGTCAGTAAGGTGACCGGTATGGCCGTGGTACTCACAGTACTGGCTCGTGTCACCGTCACTCCTCGGCCTGGGAGGCCTCTCCCACTTCTGACCCTCGCTCTTGCTCAGGGCGAAAACCTCGGCGGCAGACACGGCCAGGGGGGTGTGATCATTGTACCGCCTCTGGTGGTTCGTTCCCAAACTCCCCCCGGCGTCCGCCGAGTTCTGTTTCCTGGTGGACCTGTCAGACCGTGACCTATTATCGTCACGGCGTCTTTCATCCGGGTTGTCCTCCCGGCGGCTTTTTCTTTCTGAGTGCTCGGCCTCGCCGGGGCCCACCCAGGTCTTGTGGTAGTCCTCCACCTTAATGGCTTGATCGGCCATTTTCCTGGCGGAGTCTAACCACTGGTCGCCGCACTTGATGAGCTCGTTCTTTAGGTCTCCTCTCGGGAGGCCTTTCATCGCCGCGAAGGTCGCCCGGTTCATTGTTCGGACTCACGAATCTGCTGAACCTTGGCGTCGAACCTCTTCACATAACTTCGGAGAGATTCGCCTTCCTTCTGTCGATAGTCGGGAGGTCCGAGGTCTCCACGGCCCTCCTCTTGTTGCAGGAATACTGGGCTAGGAACGTGTCTTTTAGGTCAGCGTAACAGTATACCGACCCGTCGGGTATCCCCTTGTACCAACTTTGTGCCATCCCATGCAGTGTCGTTGGGAAGACTCGACACCAAACCTCATCGGGTTGCTCCCATACTGACATGTGAGACTCGTAAGCCTCGACGTGGTCGGTTGGGTCGCCTTCTCCTTTGTATGCTATAGGTGGCAACTTCGACTTAGTCGGACCGGGGTATCTAGGACGAGGGCGAGGGGGGTCGTCGACCACGTGTCGAACGACACGCGGCGATCGGCTCCTCACATCCCTAGTCCGGCTCCTCTCCCCGTGGCGGGAAGGGCTTCTTCTCCGACTCTGGTGAGTCGGGCTTCTTCTCCGACTCTGGTGAGTCGGACTTCTTTCACTCCTCTGGGGGGTGCCTCGTCGGCGCTGCGGTGACGCCGTCCTCTCGCGAGTGCGGGAAGGACTAAGGTCTACCACTAGCGCTCTGGGCTCCCCCGGCGTCTTGACAGGGCCAGCTTCTTCCAGTGCTCCATTCAAATCTCTTGGAGTCACATTCTGGCCCCTGGTTTCTGGACGGGTTCCGCCGCTCTTGTCGGTGTGACGGTGTGAGCGGCGATCGGCAATTATGTCCGGGAGTAGCTTCGACTTTCCCGCATCAACCACATGTCCCATGATGGTGACCTGGTCGGCGGCGCGGCATATCTTGTTCCTTCGGCGTCCGTTTGTCGTATCGGTGATACGGCGGTGGGGACCGCCCGATTTCGAGTTGTGGAATGTGTCGTCTTGGTAGAATTCGTTTTCCACCAACACCTTCTCTGGTTGTTTCGACATCTTCTTAGCTTTTTGGGTGGGTTTTTGTTTTGTTTTTTTTTTGTTTGGGAATGAATGTGACTAGCTTCTAGTATCTATTCCCACAGACGGCGCCAATTGTTCCGGGTGTAATTCCAGAGCAGTTATATGTTACCACCCGTGCTTGTAGAATGACGTCTTTAGTTGAATCCTCCTTGCGGTCTCCTGAAACGATGAACAAACTGAGGGCTCGGCTTTGGACCGAGCGAACTCACTCCGACGCTCAAGTCAGTAACTTAGAGAGGTAAGTTGTTGTTACTTGGCAAAGTACGTATTGTAGAGAGATAAGGAAGATATTACCAGATGAATAGTGATTCTTAGGTTAAATTGTGGATCCTTTACTCGATGAGAGTAGAGGAGTATTTATAGACTTTCACCTTTTGTCACGTAGTGGCCAAGTGGCCAAGTGGCTAGCAGGTGGAAAGACTGTCTTACTCCTCGGCCGAGGGACCCATGGCAGGCCGGCGGGCCCTGTTGACTCACCGCCGAGGGGTCTTGGATATGAGCTCACGGATGTGTGCCCCGGCTGGCTGGTTGCCCCGGCCGGGACCCATCTGACAGGCCGACAGGCTGCGTCGGTTAGGCTTTCTAAGCCGTTGACTTGCTGTGGATATCTTTGACCTTGCTCAATATGTTGACTGGTCAGCGGGTGCAGAATATGCCCCATCAATTGTTTAAATAATAACAACACAATAAGGTAACAGTCGAAAAACTTTAAAATATGTTTTTTTAGGAAAAAACCCTCTCAGATCTGTATAGAAAGTTGTTCATCACCGATGATTTATATACTTGGAGCAAAAATTCTGGCAATTTTACTATCAGTCTCGCACTGACAATGACAGTTTCGCACGCGTGATAAGATGTACTGTCTTAACTGGTAGTCATAAAGGTGATAGAATGCATATTGCTCGACTAACACTTACTCCATCGGACACCAGTAGATTTCCGGTACGTTTCAGTAGAAGACAATTCCCCATCGCTGTTTGTTTTGCAATGATGATAAACAAGAGTCAAGGGCAGTCTTTATCTCAGGGCAGCATCTATCTTCCAAGATCAGTGTTTAGTCATTGCCAGCTTTATGTCGCACTTTCCAGGGTCACCCGAAAAGAAGGCTTGAAAATTTAAATTTGTGACTCAGATATGCGTACTTCTACTACGACTACTAATGTAGTGTATCATGAAATTTTTCAATTTTTAGAATAACTTGCATATGTTAAAGTTGATTATTAGATTATATTTCTTTTATCCGAATGTAAAGTTTTTTATGTATGCAATTTTTATTTACAAGAGTTGATTACGTTATTTCCTTATAAACCAGTGCATGTGAACACATGTTTGTAACAAATTTAAACATTAATTATGTATATCGTTGATCTAGACCAATTAGATAGGTACAATAGAAATGCAAAAACAGATATACATAAAAAAAAACATTAATACTGGCCTAAATAGGGGTGTAACCGAGCCGAGCCGAGCTCGAGCTTACCTATGATCGAGCTCGGCTCATATTGTAAAAATCGAGTTCGAGCCCGAACCCGAGCTCTTGAAATCAAGGCTCTAGATCGGCTCATATAATATTTTACGAGCCCGAGCTTTGTTTGCGTACCATTTTTCGAGCATTATTTAAATTATAACGTAATTTTGGATTTAAAAATTCAAATTCAAACGAGAATATTATCTTTTTGTTAGCTTATAATAACAATTATTATGTAATTTTATCTTATAAACTAATATTTTAATTTATTTATTTTATAATTGATACAATTTAAGTAAATATATTGAAAAACATTAAGTCATTTTAAAAATAACGAGCTCAAACGAGCTCCCGAGCCGAGCCTTAGTGTGCTCGAGCTCGGCTCGGTTTGGGCTCAGCTTAGTTCGAGTCCGAGCTCGAGCTCAGTTTGACCGATCTCGAGCCGAGCTTTGACCGAGCCGATCCCGAGGGTTTGTCGAGCAGGCTCAGTTCATTTACAGCCCTAGGCCTAAATACATACCCGTGCAAAAATTGCACGGGTTTAAAACTAGTTATTATCAACTCATCATCTATCAACAAAGACGACAAGTAGACAACAACTAGACCACCAAATTAATGTATCCAACTCTTTTTTGGCTTCTTTAATTAATGTACAACTTATAATATTTTTTTTTTATTCGCGGTTGCTATTTCATACACAACTTTTATTATATCGGTACACAAAGTCACAAATTATCATTGACGTGTATACAATACAACGAATTGCGTGTATGAAATAACAACTCTATTGGTGTAATGTATGGACTATTTCGTATGTCGATATTTTATATGGACTAAAACCATTATCAACCTAAATTATGAAGTCACACAAATTAAAACCATTATCAACCGAAATTTTATTTGACAAAATATTACTTCTAATATACTCGTAATAAATTTACAAATAATTAATTAACTAAAGTTTACTAATTCTAATTTCCCACACGAGTCATACCTAAGCATCGTTAGAAAAGTAGATATCATTAGTTAAAGTTAATACACCGTAAGTTCTAGTACCAACAAGTCTATTTACTCCGTATTACTCAAACATCGTATTCAGATTTGGTATGCCTAAAAAAACAAAAACTTACGTTGGAAATTCTTACAATCAAGTCATATTGAGTTTTACATTAAACCGCTACCTAAACGAGTGGATTTAGGGATTCGATCCTTGCCCGTGCAAATACAGCAAATTTCTTGGCCAATCATTTACCTCTTCATGAGAGCACTCGCGACAACGCCGACAAGTGAATTATTCGTTGTTATTTATGGTAGACATCCCGATTAGCACCCAAAAAAAATAAAATTGCTCCCTTGAAATACCGTCGTTAGGGTGAAACAAACAAAGTACATGTCCTAATTCAGAGATATTTTCACACCGAGTTGAGCTCCATATCGACTCGGATTTTGAGCTCGATTTTGGGCTCGATTGAAGACTCGTCGAGCCTAAGAAATTGAAGATCAAACTCGACTTATCGTTATATTCTTTATATTTTCTCACTTGAGTTCAAAAGAGCTTTTCCGATCAAAATGTAACTCATGCTCGAGCTCAACGACCATAATCAGAACAATTATAGGCTTATAGCCCTACTAATGATTATACAGATAACACCATCAACTAACAAATACAGCTCGAAATGAGCTTTCACCTAACCAATTCCGAGGACTCAGCGAGTTGGCACACTGGCAGAATTAGGTATAAATATACTGGCACAACATGGCCATTTGTTTCATCCCCAAAACGACCCGACTGGAAAGCAATATACTTTAAAGTCCATCCCAAAGTGACCCGACTTAGGCCTAATACAGGCATAACACGGCCATTTGTGCCTTGAACTGCACCGAACTGGAAAATTTCTGTGACGTTGGCCTACGACACAGTTTCACCCACAAAGTAAATAAAATCAAAAACCATCAAGATTTAATTAGGAAAAAAGATCCGAGTATTCATTAACATCAAACGATTAACCGGAAATTAAATAAACTCCACACAACACCCCTCAATTAAATAGTAAATAGTAAATAGTAAATAGTAAACAGAACACACACAGGCAAACATGATCTCAACTCTCAAAGGTTTATTCTTCCTCAGACTCGGACTCTGCGCTCTGAAGCCACTCAACAAAAGGCTTGACGAATTTCCACATTGCCGAGCTTTTGTTGTCTCCAGCTGATCCCTTTTGGTACCATTCGACAATGACCTCCTCCTCCAGCACATCACTGTCATAGAGATTCTTCAAGACCAGTGCAATCTCCTTCACGGCATCCGGGTCAGCTTTCCCACAGAATGCCTCGAAACCATGAAGTAGAACCCACTGTGAAGCATCAGCATAAGCGAGGGCAGCAACAAGGAAATTCTTCTTCTTATTGGCCTCTTTAGCAAAACCCTTTGCCACATCACCAAACAGAGCATCCAATACTGCATTCACTACTTCCTGGTGGGTCCCTGAACAGGATTCGAGGTGGGCTTTCAGCTGGCCACCGGTAGGACGAGTGGCCATGTAATCTTTCAAGTCCTTCACCAGGGTTTCATGCGGGTCAACTGGGTGGGTCCCATTTGATTTCGGGTTGGATTTTGAAGAGTCTTCTTCTGTGGTAAGCATAACCATTTCAGATGTCACGGCACTAAGCTGTTCTTGAATCCTCTTTTGAGCTGCCGCCATTGATGTGTCAGTTTGCCATTGGATGTCATCATCTTCATCTTCAATGCCAGCTTCATCGTCATCCTTCTGGCTTCCAGTGGGTGAACGATCCTCATCTGATCCAGCCTTCTTCTTGGTAGTAGTAGTTTTCGAACCACCTTCTTTAGAGGACTTCTTACTTTTAGCTTTCAGCTTCTTCGCCTCCTCATCAGCAGCTTCCCCTTCCTTGAGACGTTCCTTTTCAGCCTTTCTCATGGCTTTTTTGTCCTTGGACGACTTTTTCACAACCGGGGGATTCTTAATTATAAAGGATGTGAGTTTATCCCTCATATCCACATCAGACACAAACCCGCATGCAGCGCACTTCAGCTGTATCATTTGACTCTTAGTTATAAGAACTTCAGTCTCCGGGTTGCCACATCCGTAACACTGGACATATTTCTTAATAAAGATCTCAAGAAGTCCAGCAAGTTTTGCAGTATCATGGGACCCATTGACAAGGGAAGTGCCGGTTTTCTCGTCAAATTTGGATTGAGCTCCAAGCTCACAGCCAAAATACTTGGTTGTGTAGGAGGGAGGCCTAGCTAAGGCTTTCGAAATGTCAACCATGTTGACAATATTGGTCTTGATGCCATTTCCTCGGCCTTCAACCTTGGTGATCATCTTTGGCATCTTATACCTGTAGAAGGCATCGTCAGCATTGTTCTTACCAATGTTCTGAAGCGCCATATTGTTTTGCAGATGATTTTGGACTTTGTTACGAAGAGATGATATGAGCAGAGCCTAATAGAAAGGAAGGCCGCATAAAATTGCAACCCCAACGTTCAACTGAATTCCCCTCAAATGGCCCGAGATGCATACAGATAACTTCGAAAGATAAAGGGTTATCCTTTTTTCTGGGTGTCAGACAATGTTCTCCACACCAATCAACTGATGACGCAAAAACAGTCTCCTGTATAGACATAAAAGGATCTTCAAACTCCACTACAAGAAACCGCAATGCAAGCGGGAATTCACAGCCAATATCCTGCAAAAGAAGGGCACAGTGATTTGTAAGAAGCAGATAAGAAATTACGAAGTAGAATATAAAAAAACCATCACATAAGAATCGAAGTTATCAAACGGTAGCTTCAGGTCCTTTTGGAGTCACTCATTAAATAGAAAACAATTAACTAATCAGTAAATCAGTAAATATTCCATATCATGTAACCATCAAAATAATGATATGATCTGATGGAATATACTGCCAAACCAACAGCAAATTACAGCAACAACACTACTATAACGACCCGGTAAATCCCAACGTAAATAGACAGAAAGCATCATTTCTTATAATAGAAATGGAGAAAGTATGATTCTACTTCAAAACCAGCTGACATATAACACGGTAAATGAGCAAGGTATCCGCATTAAAATTCAATCCGACCCAATAAAATAACATGATTGAAGATGACTTGGCAAACGCCTTGATATTTGAAGTACACAAATATCAATGGTTTCATAGTACATCTCATAACAACCAGTTTACAAATCACACACTACTATCTACTTTGTTCCATTTGATTGTATTAGTTTTTCAAAAGCCTGACCTATATTTTAGAAAGCGTATACATACAAATCAGTAATATTTCCGTAGCATGTAAATATCAAAATCATGATATGATCTGGATGGATATACTGCCAGCAAATTATAGCAGCAACACTACTTGCTATAAAGACACAATAAATCCTAGAGGTGGCAATAATTGACGAGACCCAAAAACACGACACGAACCTGACACGAAGTTAGTGGGTTAGGGTTGAGAGGTCGTGACCCATTTAAGTAATTGGGTTGACACGGACACGACACGAAACTTAAATAGGTCGGGGTAGGGTTGAGCTCTTTTGACACGAACCCGACACGAATAACCCATTTATTTATAAGTGTCATAATATACCCGGGGGTGCAATCAATAATCCAACCAAACAACTTAAAAATAACCATTTTGATTCATCATTTTTGGGATAATAAGGCTATAAAACTTAGCTTATTTATTAGTTTATTGGGTTAAACGGGTTAAATGAGTTGAAAGTGACCTCTTACAAGATAATGGGTTAAACAAGTCGGGTTGGGTTATAGAAAAATTAAATGGGTTGGGTTAGGGTTGAGACAAATGACCCGTTTATATAATTGGGTCGGGTTAGGGTTGGGGTAGTAATGACCCGTTTAAAGTTAATACAGACACGAACACGACACGACCTGGCTTGCCAGGTCTATTAAATCCCAATATAAATAGGCAGGCATGCATGGTTTTGAAGAACAGCTGACATGTACCAAGGTCAAGCAACGTATCTGCGTTTAAAATCAATCCAACCCAACAAAATAAAATGCTTGAAGATGACTTAGCAATCGCCTCAAATATTGGAGGTACACAAATATCAATGGGTTTCATAGTACATCTCGTAACAACCAGGTACAGATCACACACTTCTATCTACATCCTTTGTTCCATTTGATTGTATTCCTTTTTCAACAGCTCGACACGTATTTTAGAAAATATATACATTAAAATAAAACCAAGGAAAGGATGCGGGTTCAAAATTAGCTAATTCTCCTACACCTATACCAACCACATTTGATTGTAGTACACAAATTTCAATGGTTTCATAGTTCATCTCATAATCACCAGGCAACAAATCATACACTATTATCTACTTCCTTTGTTACATTTGATTGTATTCCTCATTCAAAAACCCCGTCACATATTTTGGACAATTCATGTTACCGGAATACGTATACAATCAAATGCAACCGAGGAAGTATAGGGATTCAATAATAACTAATTCTCTTACAGCTAGATTGACTAAAACACCAATCAAGTATACCAAAACCACTTCTCTCTAATTCAATCTGCAACACGAACACATCCAATCATCCATTCAATCAAGAAACACACAACATATCATATCATACTCACAAAATTAATACGCAATCAATTATGTCAACCACTCCTAATTACAATCAATCAATCAATCAATCAATCAATCTACTATTACGAGCACATCATTCAAATTAAATTAAATTAAATCTAATCTAATTACCTAAACAAAGAAGATAATATATCCAATTGAATCGCAAAAAAATACTAATCGATCAGTTTAAAACTCGAATTTAATCGAAAAATTAAATCAAACCAGATAAAAAACAAACATAAATTAGAGACGAAAGAAATTAATAAATCGATGGTAGTAGGAATTAATAGAAGTGAGAATTAGAGAGAAAAAGTACCTTTGACGAAATAGAGAGAGAGAGAGAGAGAGAGAGGAAGAACCCTATAAATTGGGGGTGATTTTATAAGCGGGGTGGTGTGTGGTGTCGCAATTTGGGTATTTATTTGAGGGCTAAGTCGGCTCTCTCTAGGTCAAAAATATTAAGCGGGGTGGTGTGTGGTGTCGCAATTTGGGTATTTATTTGAGGGCTAAGTCGGCTCTCTCTAGGTCAAAAATATTATACTTTTCCTCCTTCAATTTAGAGTAGGAATTAGCCAAAACAAAAAAAAAAAAACAAGAACTTTGTAAGCGGTTTTATAATTGTTTTATTGTAAAAATGTTTTACAATAATTTTACTAAATAGAATTTTTGAGCGAAAAAGGAACATACATCGGATGTACTACCTCCAACCTTTTTGTTTTTGAGCATATATGTATATTTTTTGAGCTTATTACCGAGTCCATTTTTGAACTAATGGTCAAAAATAAAATATTTGTCGTTTTGGGTCGGTTTTGAAAATATTTGTCAAAATGGTGTCCACGTAGGCTCGGGATTTCTGGACCTAAAACACGCCACTACCAATGGCGTGTTTATAATGAGTAGGGAAAGAAACTTCATTAAAAAATGGACTAAAACAAACACGCCATTGGGAATGGCGGGTTTCGGAGTGGAAACACGCCACTCCCTATGGCGTGTCTTCTTTTTTTTTTTTTTTTTTTTTTTTTTTTTTTTTTTTTTTTTTTAAGTTATGCCAGTTGAAGAAAAAAATTGTTGTAAAGACACGCCACTGCTAATGGCGTGTTTCTTTCAAAAAACACGCCATTTGTAGTGGCGTGTTTCAGGTCTAAAATCCCGAACCTACGTGGACACCATTTTGACAAATATTTTCAAAACCGATCCAAAACGACAAATATTTTATTTTTCAACATTATTTCAAAAATGGATTCCTTATTACCTCAAACTTTATTTGTTTTTGAGCATATGTATATTTTTTTTGTGTTTATTAAAATTTATAAGTTAGATTTTAATTTTTTGCCTTTAAAACTTAAATTTTACTAAAATTATATGCAATGTTTTTGAGTTTCATTATAATTTTTTAGAGCTTAATGTTTAAATAAATAAACTAAGAAACTTTATAGTAAAACTCAGAATTTTTAAAACAAAACTCAAAAACTTTTAGAAACTAATGAATTGGTGGTAATACATCAGATGTATAATCCACCTTCGTTTGGTTGCCATACGGGAATTAATTTCCCATGTTTTTACAAAACACATGAATTGGACAATTCATGTGAATTGCCTAAAATACGTTTGGTTGGCATCCGGGAGTTCAATTGACACGGGAGTTTCCAACTACCTAGGGGGCTAGGTAATTAAACTCCTCCATTATGGGGGAGTTGAAAATGCCTAGGAAAATAGAATTCATGGGATTTTGGGTAAACAAACAACTTCCATTTTCCCAATTCATGGGATTTTTCAATTCCCCCGTTTTTAATGTGGTAACCAAACGAGGTCTACTCTCCCTCTTGTGTGGTTGTTCACTCGATGGTACGAATCGAAAATCAGACCGCACCGTACAATTTGGTTTGGACCAATTAGACTATAATTTATTTGGTCTGATTTACGGAAAGCAATTTATGATAATTCATTCATTTCTCTAGAAAATTTATAATTGTTGTTAATTGGTTGGTATTTATAATTTAGATGGATTATTTTGTTATTATTTTGCTTAAAAATTTATAATATATTATTGTTTATCTAACACATTTACATAGAAAACTAAATTTGGTTCATTTGATCTTATTTGGTCCGGTCTTTAGTCCACCTTATTTAATCCTGTCCATGCCAATATTTGACCACTAAACACTAGGGCTGAGCAAAAAATCCAATTATCCAAACCGATCCGATATCTGATCCGAATTTTTGGATATCCAATCCGAAAGTTAAGTTTGGTTTGTATATCTGATTCGAAATCTTTGGTTTTGGTTTGGATATGGATATTAGAATTAAAACATTTGGATATCCGATCCGATCTGAAACTATAGTTTTCTAGTATAATTTCGAGAAAATAAAATTTTATTTGATACAGCAACTTAATTAATGTTTAAAATATTAGAGAAATATGTAAGTGGTACTTAAATTTTATGTCGAGAACATTGGAGTAAGAATACTAAAGAAAATTATCATGTAAGATTATGAATATAAGTGTTTCTAACTTAATTTTTAAGTAAATTCAAAAGTATGGATATCTGATGGATATCCGCATCCGATCCGATTATTTTGGATACCCGAACATTGCATATCCGAAACATTTGGTTTGGATATTGGATATCTAACTTCAGGATTTCTAATATGGATATCCGATCCGAGCTAGCAGTTTGGATCAAATACCCGATACGTACTCTGCCCTACTAAACACCCCATACCCTCATGTGCACTACCAAGTACCACCAATGACCACCATCTAATTTGATTAGATTGTTGGATTGTGATTGGTTAACGGCTTCTCTAGTTAAGGTGGATTAAACTAGGGTGATGGTGGTTGTAGGTCAAGGTCAAGTAGTAGTGGTCATCGGTTAGGGGTTCGTTAGTAGCGGTGATAATGTGTAGGATCGTTGGATTTTGGTGTTTATGGGTTGGAGCCTAGAGGTCAGATAGTGGTGGGTGGTGGGTAGTGGCTAAGTGATCGTGGGAAAGTAGGCTTTGCATTAGGATTGGTTTGACTCATTATTAGGGGTCATTTGGTTCAAAGTATCAGAATGAATTGGAATGGATTGTGATATCATAAAGGTATGGAGTTAGAACCTCATACTAGCTAATAAGTGTTTGGTTCGATCTTGGAATGAATTGAGTATATTAGGGTGAAATGGATTTAGAAACTTGGGTGTATACATGGGCATGAGATTCAAAGGGGTTGTAATGGAGTTAAAATCCATTGGATATCTAACTCCATTTCAAAACTCTCCAATGCATTCCAAAAGCTAAACCAAACACCCAATAATGTCTTTCACTATACTGAATTATATAATTTAAACTAAACTTTCCCCTTCTATGTCTTATCATGATATCACGCCTAAGACAAAAAAAAAAAAAAAAAAAAAAAAAAAAAAAAAACTTAGCCGACTCCCCTCTGCTGTGTTTTACCTATACCATCATGGTTGCTGTTGATGATTCAAGCAAAAACAAAACTCCTAAAAATCAATTTTTTATCATCATATACTTATTATTACTACCGAAGGTCTCACGATGGCCCCCACTGTCTTGATCACCCGTGTTAAATTAAGACATGACAATTATGAAAATTTGTGTTTTTTTTTTTTTTTTTTTTTGGCAACTGTAAATAAAGGGATTACAGTCTCATGGCCCTAGAAGCAAGGCCATGTGCTACAACATTATGATTTCTAGCAATATATGAAAAAGATAAACAATGAAACAAAGCATAAAGACCCTTGATATCCTGCAGGACGCCTTTTATAACATGATTGACTCCCGCATATCCTGCAACCTGACATATTAACGCCAAACAGTCTGACACCACCTCCAAATGTAGAAGGCCTTTCTCAACAGCCATCTGGGTAACCGCCAATAGGCCGAGAGCTTCTGCATGCAAAGCTGATTCTGCTGTAATCTTCATACTTCCGTGCAAAAGCATGACCCCTTCTTCATCATAAGCGACCCACCCAATCCCACATACTCCTAGACCATCCCGCATCGACCTTTATCCTGATCCTCCTACACTGATTCCTCCCCCCAACCATATACACCGGAAATCCATCCCTAATAACCCTCATCTCATTGCCTCCTAAAGATGGCCTCACCTGTCGTAGGCCCTCCTCACTATGTTCCTTCTCCTTCTGCATAGCTTGTAGATACAAATCCACATTAGTAATTACCGACTCAAGAAGGACGCTTGGCATAATCCTACTCCCCGTAAAGATCGCATTATTACGAGTGATCCAAAGCCCCCATAAAGTTGCTATAAAAGCTAGAACCCTTTTTTCACCATCCTCCATCTTTTCCAAGTACCGGAGCCAGTTGATAATCCAATCACTAAGTGGTATCATATTGTCTCCTTCAACCCTAATGCCTAATAGCGACCCCGCCCAGACCCTAGCCGCCAGTGCACAGAAAATTTGTGTTGGTAATACACGTATTACGTATGTCCCTCAAATCAACCCGATAAGAGTTTCGTGACAATTCAATTGATAGACCGAAAGACAAATTCTTTCTTAGTCAATGAGAAGTGCTTAACTGCACTAGAGTTCAATGGATTACCCGTCAAATCACCCCGATAAGAGTTTCGCTATCTCGCACTCACCTTCCACTTTTTTTTCGACTAATAATCTAATCTATCTATCACTGAAGTTATTTTTTCTTTTTACCAATGTCACATCTCATGGGGCTGAGCTAGCATAGCTATCAACCACCATTACGGAACAACATTGTACCGAGCCACCAGGCTGTTAATTTTATCAACCGTCAAAGGAAAAAACTTACGTCCACACCCAAAATGACCCGACTTAGGCCTAACTTGAAGCACACTTAACCTTCGCCGAACTGAAAAAATATGCACCCTTGCTGACTTACTAATGAGTTTCACCATCCGAAATATATAAAATCGAAAACTGCTATCAATATTTAGTTAAAAACAACGTCTAAGAATTCATTAAACATGAAACGATGAACCGGAAACTAAATAAGCTCAAACACACGAGTCACGACCAAACCAGAAACAAAGAAAAGAGTAACAGTAACAGTAAATAGTAAAACACCACGATCATTCATTAACATCAGATGCTTATTGAGTTTTCTTTTTATCAGAACTCCTCAGTATTCAGTCTTCCTCAGATTCGGACTCTGCACTCTGAAGCCACTCAACAAACGGCTTGACGTGCTTCCACACCGCCGAGGTTTTGTTAGCTCCAGCAGATCCCTTTTGGTACCATTCAACAATGACCTCCTCCTCCAGGAGGTCACTGTCATAGAGATTTTTCAAGACCAGCGCAATCTCCTTCACAGCATCCGAGCCTGACTTCCCACAGAAAGCCTCGAAACCATGAAGTAGAACCCATTGTGAACCATCAGCATAAGCGAGGGCAGCAACAAGGAAATTTTTCTTCTTATTGGCCTCTTTAGCAAAACCTTTGGCCACGTCACCGAACAAAGCCTCTATTAGTGCATTCACTACTTCCTGGTGAGTCCCAGAACAGGACCCGAGGTGGGCTTTCAGCTTGCCAGCGGTAGGACCAGTGGCCATGTAATCTTTCAAGTCCTTCACCAGGGTTTCATGCAGGTCAACCGGGTGGGTCCCGTTTGATTTCGGGTCAGATTTTGATGAGTCCTCTTCTGTGGTAAGCATAACCATTTCAGATGTCACGGCACTAAGCTGTTCTTGAATCCTCTTCTGAGCTGCCGCCATTGATGTGTCGGTTTGCCATTGGATGTCATCATCTTCATCTTCAATGCCAGCTTCATCGTCATCCTTCTGGCTTCCAGTGGGTGAACGATCCTCATCTGATCCCGCCTTCTTCTTGGTAGAAGTAGCAGTACTCTTCGAACCGCCTTCTTTAGAGGACTTCTTACTTTTAGCTTTCAACTTCTTTGCTTCCTCATCAGCAGCTTCCCCTTCCTTGAGACGTTCCTTTTCAGCCTTTCGCATGGCTTTTTTGTCCTTGGACGACTTTTTCACAACCGGGGGATTCTTAATTATGAAGGACGTGAGTTTATCCCTCATATCCACATCAGACACAAACCCGCATGCAGCACACTTCAGCTGTATCATTTGACTCTTAGTTATAAGAACTTCCGTCTCAGGGTTGCCACATCCATAACACTGGACATATTTCTTAATGAAGAGATCAAGGAGTCCAGCTAGTTTTGCGGTATCATGGGACCCATTGACAAGGGAAGTGCCGGTTTTCTCGTCAAATTTGGATTGAGCTCCAAGCTCACAGCCAAAGTACTTGGTTGTGTAGGAAGGAGGCCTTGCTAAGGCTTTTGCAATGTCAACCATGTTGACAATATTGGTCTTGATGCCATTTCCTCGACCTTCAATCTTTGTGATCATCTTTGGCATCTTATACCTGTAGAAGGCATCGTCAGCATTGCCAGGACCAATGTTCAGAAGCGCCATTTTTTTGCAGATGATTTTGGACTTGTTATGCAGAGAGAATATGAGCAGAGCTTAATAGAAAGGAAGGTCGCATAAAATTGCAACCCCAACTTTGAACTGAATTCCCCTCAAGTGGCCCGAAATGCATACAGCTAACTTCGAAAGATAAAGGTTTATCCTTTTCTCTAGGTGTAAGATAGTGTTCTCCACACCAATCAACTGGTGACGCAAAAACAGTCCTCTGTATAGACATAAAAGGATCTTCAAACTCGCAAGGCAAGCAGGGATAAACAGCCAATATCCTGCAAAGAAAGACACGGTAATTTGTAAGAAGCAAATAAAAAACTATAACATAAACAAACCAGCACATAAGAAATGAATTTATCATACAGCAGCTTCAGGTTTAGAATACCAGAATACGAAAAAAGGTATCCTTTTGGAGTTTTGGGGTTACTTATCAATTACTCCCTTTGTAAGGATCATTTGTTTACCTTTTTTATTCGTTATGAGGGGTATTTTAATCATAGGTAAACAAATGATTGAGACGGAGGGAGTAGAAAAAAATTAACAAATCAGTAAATCAGTAATACCCCGTAGCATGTGAACGTCAAAATGATGATATAATCGGATGAATATACTACCAAACGAACACAGCAAACTACAGCAACAACACTACTGTAACAACCTAGTAAATCCCAATGTAAATAGGTAGGCAAGTATCATTTCTAATAATCGAAACCAGAGACTGCATGATTCTACTTCCAACCTAACATGCTTGAAGATGACTTAGCAATCGCCTCATTAAACAGCAAACTACAGCAACAACACTACTATAACAACCCTGTTAACCCCAGTGTAAATACGCAGGCAAACATCGTTTCTTCTAATCGAAACTAGAGAAGCATGATACTACTTCAAAACCACCCGACATACCATGTAAAATTAATCCAACCCGACAAAATACATTCTTGTACAAGACTTATCAATCGCCTTAAACATGAGGTACACAAATTTCAATGGTTTCATAGCTCTATCATAACCACCAGTTATAAATCATCATACTATTATCTACTTCCTTTGTTCCATTTGATTGTATTCGTTTTTCAAAAACCCGCCACATAATTTGGATAACATATACGGAATCAAACTTCACTAATTCTCTTACAGCTAGATGAATAAAACATCAATTAAGCATACCAACAACTTTTCAATCCAATCATTCATTCGTTCGTTCCTCCGTTCAATCAAAAATCACACAAAATATCATAATCCCAAAATTAATACGCAATCAAGTATGTCAACCACTCCAAATTACAATCAATCTACAATATCGGCACACCAACTAAATCAAGTCAAATCAAATCAATCAATCAAATAACCTAACAAAAGCATATAAATCTATCGAATTGAATCGTAAAAATACTCATCGACCAGTTTATACTCGAATTTAATCGAAAAATTAAATCAAACCAGATAATAAATAAATAACAGTAATAAATTGAGAAGAAAGAAATAATAGTAATAGATGGATGATACGTACTTCGTAAGAATTAAAAGAACAGAGTAGAATTATACCTTGACGATATAGGGAGGGAGAGGAAGAACCCTAGAAATTGGGGGTGAATTTATAAGTTGTGTGGTGTCGCAATTTGGGTATTTATTTTAGGGCTAAGTCGGCTCTATCTCTTAGGTTAAAAACATTATACTCCTATTTCAATTTAGGGTAGGAATTAAGCTAAAATAGATCACGAATTTTGAAGGCGAATTTACGAAATTTTATTATAAAATCGTTTTTCCAAAAGATTTACTAAATAAATATTTTTTGAAATATTATTATTTTTATATAAATATTTGTGAGATATGATTTCACTAAATTATTCAGATAATGATTTACTACGGATTTAGAGTTATTGGCTGCCTTTTGTGATTCATATTTTTATCCTATTTAGGATTATGTAGCACACCGGAACTAGATTGAACCAAAACTGAAATAGCAACAAGTGATGCCCAGAGACCGAACCGGAATCAACAATACCAGACCGGAAAATTACGGTGATGAAATTGAAAGACTAAAGCCCGAAATAGTGATGACCCTGAGGCCTGAGACCGGACCAATCAACAATACCGGACCGGAAAATTTCGATGATGGAATTGAATATAAATAAGAAATAAAAACGTAATTTATTTTCGCAGTACAATTTTTACTCATTACAGTACTTTTTACACATACATTTCCATTTCTCTACCCTTTGCTAAAAACATCAAACCTAATTCTTTCTACCTTCTTTGTATTAATGAGACTTTAAACTTCATCATCCTCCTTAAAATTCTTTTCAACTATGAACGATTATTCAAATAAACAACAGATATTTAATTTGTTAATCCAATATTAAAAATTTAATTGACTATTCTTACAAATTTATTCCTTTTTAATTAGGGTTATATCTAAATTAATTATGGGCTAATTAGTGTGTTATGGTATGGTGGGTTTGTTTGTGGTGCTTTATGGCCAGGCATGGCCGGTGTGTTTCGACGGTGGTCCGTCGGCGACGTGAGATTCGCTGTTAATGCAGTGGTAAGGGGGTATATAATGTTTGTGGTGCGGTGGTACGATGGTATATGGTGTCTGTGGTGAGGGACAGTTCGACGAAAGTGGGGTGTTAGTTCGGTTGGCCAGCGAGGGTTGTCGTTGACGGTTCGGTTGGCCGGCGAGGCGTGGTTAATATTAGCCGGCGAGGCAATAGGCGTTTAGTTGGGTTGTTTTGAACGGTGGTTCGTAGTAGTATGTAATAGTGGTGGTGTTGGTCTGCGTAGTACTGTTTACATGGTTTGATTTGCTTTTCTTCAAAATGTACTGTATGGACTATGGAGTAATGCCCTAATGCTATTGATTTTTCTATTTTTTTATGCAATGCCTTTTTTTTTAATGTAATTTTCAATGTATCTGTAGAATGTTTTAATATAGTACATATATTGTAGAATGTTTATAATGAAGTAGTACATGTGTTTGCAAAGATAGTTTATGAACGAAGTACATATAACGCAGTACATGATTAACTTTAGGGTGGGTGAAATTAGAAATTATGAATAAGTGAAATTAGAGAGAATAACCTAGAGAGAAGTTAGAGAGGGAAAATGAAAGGGGAAATGAGAGGGGTATAATTGTCAATATTGTACTGTGATGAGTAAAATGCGTACTGCGAAAATCAGCACCCAATAAAAATAGCCAAATATTTTTCCTTCCTAATAACATCCAATTCCAATATTCCAATTTGACTTTCTCCTACACCTAGAGTCGTATCAAGACGGCCGACCGGCCCGGCCGGACCCGCCCGCCCTAGCCGTTATTTTATGCAACTGGCTCGAACTGCCCGGCCCGCCTTAGCTCGCCGTTAACCCTGGCCTGGCCCGGTCCGAAATTCAGACGGCCCGCCTTGGCCCGCCAATTTAGCAAATATAAAAAATAAAAAAAATAAAATGGTAAGGCCCGCCACTGCCCGACCATAGCCCGCTCCGGTCCTGGCCCGGTCAAGCATATCGGCCGGCCGGCCCGGCCAAGCCAATCCCTTCCCCTCGGCTCGGCCCGGTTTGACCAGGAGAGCCCGGCCCGCCTCCTGGCCAGCCCGGCCCGGCCCTAGCCCGGCCCGAGTACAGGTCTACCTACACCCAACTAAATTATGTTGTAATTATTGCTTCAAAAGAAGCTCTTTTTATCCCACATTAGTATAATCGTTGGGATTGTTGGAAGTGTTAGAATTTTAGGTGGTTTTTGCACAATTTTCAAGTTTGATAGTTCAGTCTTCTATGCTGACTATTGCGGTTTTTCCATACGGATTACTCAGTCTTCTAAATTGAGTGTTGCCTTCTCCATGCTAATTGTGCGGTCTTCCAAAATTTACAAGACGATATTTAATACGTCTCTAGACCCTTCCTTCTATTCCTATAAATACTCCATGTTTATACCTTTTTCTACACACAACAACATCCATTCTATCTTATATTCTCTCTAAATATTTTCTGATATTCATAACTGATTTTGGCAACGTTCTGTTAGTAATTCTCAATCTGAGTCTTTGTCGTACACCTTAGACTCGGACGTCGTGTAACCCTGGGGGTTGGTTGCCAAGAGGCCGTCGGACGTCGTGTAACCCTGGGGGTTGGTTGCCAAGAGGCCGTGTGTATCGAGCGGGGCAAATTCAACTTTAGGGCAGTGATGCTCATCACGCCACGACATAATCTCTCCTATATTCTGTAAGATTTACTATTCATTATTTTCGTACTAGTCATACCGCCTACAAATTATACACAAACTGTGAATCTGTCGCAGTCGTCCATAGTTCATACTCAGCTTGTCACCGCCGCACTCCATCTGCCTTACAAGGTATAACTGTTTCTACCTTCCTTTTAACTATTCTTTAATTTAAACAAATTAGCTTGTAACTTCTCACAACCCGTCCCTTTTTCACATTATTTTAATAGTGTGTGAGCACCGTCACAATTTGTGACCGTCACAAGTACGAAGTTGTGTAAATTAAGTAATTTTATTAAATTAAATTGTATTTTATGTTTCTAGTGTTAAATTGATGGGCTTCCCTAAGTTTAAGAGGCGGCGACGACAGGACACTCCAAAGTCGAAGGCGGCTATTTTAAAGGCTTCTCCTAGCATTGTTGGTTTAGTAACGCATGATGTACCTGGTAATCTGGTATTCTTATTTAATTTCAGCAACTCTTGTGTGAGACGGTTTTATACTCTGACACGGTTCCATTATCTAAACAGAACACTTATTTATTAGATTAAATGAATGCTTTTGTTACAAATATAGACGTCTCATAATGTAAAACCGTCAAACTTTGTGTTATTATTAATTTCATTGATTTCCAGCGCTGGAGTGATGTTATCGTTTTTCAGATGATATGTCAAGTGTTAAGTATGCTGAAGGCTCAACTTGTAAGTTTGTATTATGGGGCTGCGGTATTATATTAGACAGTCACTTGGATACGACCACGACCACGACTACGTCTGCTGCTACTTATGTTAGCACTATACTTGCTCCTGCAGTCTTATTTAAGCGAACTAATGATATCCAACCTTCCCAAGTTGAGGTGCGCTAACAATTCAATTACTCTTTACTTAGGACGGACATATCCGTTTTACTCCTAAAGCGACCCAAATACTACCACATAATGATAATACAGTGTCAGTCAGTTGTCAACTTCCCTTATTGAATAATATCTAGTTGACCCGTTTTGATAGTAAAACGGATATGTCCTGTCTTAAGCAAGAATTTATGATGAATCCAAATTTAGGTATCGTACTTTGTATGCATGAATTAGCTCATTGAAGATCTGTGTATTGGTGGTGTCTAATGTGTGCAGATTGATGTTCTTGTGTCGGGTGGTAAGTTATACAAGGGCCAGCTATTGGTTTGTGATTTTCACTACAACCTTGCTGCAATCCGAATTCAATCCAACTCGGCTTTAAAACCTGCTATATTTCGAGCCTTGAATGATGTATCGTCTATCAATATTGAATCATCTGGCCACCGTCAATCACATGGCGGTAATCCCTTCCTTCGAGGGCTTCGACCTCACACTAATTTGTTCAAGGTTCAATCAGGGACCAAGATCATAATCCTTCATTCTTCTTTCTACCCCTTTTCCGTCATTGCTGATTGCGGTGTTTTTCGGTAAAAACATTTTTTTGTTTTCTAACATTCATATTCTTGGAACTGGGTGGCTGCTTACATCTTACTTTCATCTTTTTCTCAGTTCATTTCACAATATCAGTTATTCATGCAAAGAGCTTTATTGGGTTGATTGTGCTAAGATCGCTGTAAGTAATGACTTTTTACTGTATTATTTCACACGCCATTTGTTTACATTTCCTTTTTAGTTATGTTTTCTATGGTATAAGTTGAGTTTAGACCTTTAGGCTTGTTTTGTGGGGGTGGAGAACGCTTACATAAAATTTGATTAAAGCAAATGTAAACAATTATCAAGAACGGAAGGAATAATATTTTTTGCATGCACATATAGTACGATGAAGTTTTTTGGTTCTTTATCCACCATCCAAGACATTACTTATTTCTTTCAAATAAATGTATGTAAGCCACCCTTAAAGCTATTTTTTTTTTTTTCATGGTCCTCGCCATAGAGACGGTTTTTGAGGAGAAAAGCGTGTAAAAACTGTTCCTTTGCTAAAGGCCGTCTCTCTCTAAAACACACAGAAAAATACCCTAAATCACCCCGCTGCTCCGCCGTTACCTCCATCCAAGCTTGCCCTCCATCATCTCGCCCTACTCGATCGCCGGAGATGGGATCGGCCCTCTGCCTATCTCCGGCGATCCGTCACATCCCTTTACCTATAACCCCCTTTTCTTCTCAACCTTGTTTTCGTCGCATGTCCCTTTAACCCCCCGGCTCGTCGTCTTCTTCTTTCGCCGGAGATGGTCCGTCCTGACCTATCTTCGGTGATGGTTGGTCCGTTGTCCTTATTCTGTTTAGTTCGGTACCCCTGATTTCTATTCGCCAATTTGATTTTTTGACCCGACCTGTTTGGTCCTTCGTTTGATTTTATGGTGGCTCGGCTGGTTTTGTCTCTCTCGCCGGCTGGCTGTTCCTGTCGACCCCGCTGCTTGCGTTTGGTCGGAGCTGGTCTTTGGTTTGTTGAGTTGTTGGTATTCTCTGATTATCGATTGATTTCGTCTGTCTGGGGGTGTTTCCCTCCTAGTTGTTCCCGTCCCGTCGGTACCTTGTCCTGTCACCGCCGTTGTCCGCATTCAATTCAGGGGTGATCCCCCCATTCCCCCCACCCCTGGGTTGTTTGTCTTGTTTGAGTGTTTGCCTGGTTGTGTCCTAGCGTTTGCTTTCCGCCGGTGCTACCACTTCCGTAGTGGCTGCTCTTTGGGTCCGATACGGTGATCCCCCCATTTCCCCCACCCGTCGTTCCCTCTGCTTTTCCCTTTTTGACTAGTGTCGTCCTGTCTTTTAGAATGTTTTTCTGTTGGCGGTGGTCCTGGGAGGTGTCCCCTGGTGATCTGGGTTGCTTTGGTGTTTTGATACGCCTGGTTGTCTTGTTGGTGAGTCTTCGCTCCTGATGCTTGCAAGAGTGTCTATGTCGGTTCTGTGTATCAGTCGCGGTTTGAGTTGTCCAGGCATGCTGGTTTAGCTGTGTTAGTGATTGTGGATGTTGAGGTTATTTTGGGGTTCTCCAGTTGGTTGTCGGGTCAGTCCTTTTCTTTTCAGGTTGGTGTTTAGTGAAGCTGGGTGTACTGGTTTTTTTTGTGTCTTCTTTGGCCTTCGTTTCGGAGTCTCGGCTGGGTTGGTTGCTTCGAAGGTGATTGTCCAGAATTCGAGTTCAAGGTTGTTTGGTCTGAAGGTGGGTTCCAGTTTGTGATGTGATTGGTAGGGTGAGTTGGGGTCTGGTATTGCTGTTGGGTGGCCCGGTTGCGGTGGTCTCAACTTCTTTGTTTCTCATGATAGGGTTGGCTTGGAATTGTAGGGGTCTTAATGATCCGCTTGCCCCTTCAATCCCTAAAATTAGAGCAATTTGTAGGTCATTTCATAATAATTTAGACTTCGTTTTCCTTTCTGAAACTAAGTGTGATGTACGATCAGTTGATGTTCTTTTGCGCCCGATGGGTTTTCTCGAATCTGCCGGGTGTGATGCTGATGGTTTAAAGGGGGGGCTGTGGGTTGGATGGAAAAGTAGTTGTAAATTAGAATGTATCTTTTCCAGTCGCAACCTTATTATCCTTTTGGTTAATCAATGTAAAGGTTTTATGTGGTACTTGTGTTGTGTTTACGGTGAACCTGATCATTCTAAGCGGGGCGCTGTATGGGAATCTTTTACCAGCCATCTTAATTCCTTCGACAAACCTTTCTTGCTTTTTGGCGACTTCAACCAAGTTGAATTCTCGTCTGATAAGTTAAGTGGTAGTGATAAATTAATTATAGGGGCAAACTTATTTTCCTACTGGAAGAATTTACACTGTCTGATGGATATCCCTTTCAAGGGACCTAGATTCACTTGGTGTAATAATAGGGACAATCCTCATCGAATTTATGAAAGGCTTGATAAGGGGCTTTGCTTCTAATGATTGGCTCTCTCTATTCCCTAATACTTTTATTAAACACCTGCCTATTCAAAATTCGGATCATGCACCTATTATCCTTGATACAAATATGATTCTCCATACCAAAAAGAAAATTTATAGACTAGAGGCTTGGTGCTTTGATCATGCTGAATGTAGTGGCCTGGTTAAGGATAACTGGGGAAGGACAGATAAAGGTGATGCTTCTCATGCTCTTTTGTCTAAACTACGTCGTATAAATAACGCTTTCAGAGTTTGGGCTTGTAACAAAAAAGATGAATGAGGTCTAAAGTGGAGTGCATTTGATCAAGACCTAGAGTCCTTTCTTTTGGATATTGAGAATGGTGGTGACACTATTAACTACGAGTTATGTCATAAAAAGCTGATGGAATTCTCTATTGCTGCGGGCACTTATTGGCGTCAACGTACCAAATTGAAATGGAATTGTGAGGGTGACACGTGCACTAAATATTTTTTCAATTGGGTTAAAGGACGTTCTGGTGCTAATCTCATATTGGGTATTAAGAAGGAGACTAATGAATGGACTTTTGATATGAAGGAGATTGGTGGATTGTTTTATACATACTTCTCTAATATCTTTACGTCTGATGCTGAGCCTGCGTGTTTTGAAGATTACATAAATAATTACGGTTATTTATTTGATAATCTTAAGCGTAAAGTGGGCATGGAGGAGAGAGCCAGGTTGGGCCGTTTATACTAAAAAAATGAAGTTCGTCAGGCTGTGTTTCAATTGGGACCCCTAAAATCTCCGGGTCCTGACGGGATTCCTGCGGCCTTCTACCAGAAGTATTGGTCTATTGTTAAGAATGATGTTATTCGTGGAGCTCTCAATATTCTCAATTCGGGTACTGTTCTTAAGGATTTTAATAAAACCTTTATTGTCCTTATTCCTAAAAATGATTGCCCTGAGAGAGTTGGGGATTTTCGGCCGATTAGCCTATGCAATGTTATTATGAAAATTGTCACAAAGTGCATAGCTAATAGATTAAAAGGGGTTATGGATGATCTGGTTAGTCCATTTCAAAGTGCCTTTGTCCCTAATAGAAGTATTGCGGATAATATTGTTATTGCCCAAGAAATTCTTCATGTCATCAATCATAGGAGTTATGGTAAGCAGGGTATGATGGCATTGAAGGCTGATATGAGTAAAGCATATGATAGACTGAACTGGAATTTCATTAGAGGGGTGCTTTCTTACTTGAACTTGCCTGACTCTATGGTTCATCTCATTATGAGCACTATTGAAACTATCTCCTATGAAATCCTGATTAATGGTGCTCCTATGGAAAATGTTGTACCTTGTTGTGGGATTCGGCAAGGTGATCCTTTATCCCCCTATATTTTCGCGCTGTGTACGGAAGTCCTCTCCCAGATGATTCTCTATGCCCAGGATTGTAATCTCATTAAGGGTATTAAGATTTGTAAGAACGGTCCGGAAATCTCCCACCTTCTGTTTGCAGATGATTCACTCTTCTTTTTACGAGGTGACTATGGGAATATGGACTTTCTTATGAACCTTGTTGATGAATATTGTGCTGCCTCTGGACAATGCCTTAATAAAGATAAGTCCTCTATTCTTTTCAGTCCAAATTGTTCACTCATGATGGTCAAAAGGTGCTTGACTGACTTTAAGTTTGGTCCTAAGCATGATCTTGGTAACTATCTTGGATTACCAACCACTACAAGAAAACAAGACAAAGGCGACAGAGAAGCTACAGTCGCCAATTTGGCGACAGAAAAAAAAACTCGGGCGACGGAAAACAGTCGCCAATTTGGCGACTGTAGCTTTTTATCCAAAAATCTCTATGAAATCCACGGGCGACCGAAAGTTATCCAATTTGGCGACCGAAAACAGTCGCCAAATTTAGCGACCAATACCCGTCGCCAATTTGGCGACCGAAAACAGTCGCCGATTGTGTGAACACAAATAAATCATAGATCCACCTCCCCCAGTATCCACCTTCTCATTTACATAAACAAAACCAACCATTAGTCACTTTACCGAAACGCATCCCAGACTCCGTCTTCTATTTTGTTCTCACTATACAAAAAACTACAAAAATTCATTTTTTAAATAGATCTTGGCTTCCCCAAACTTCATCAGTTCATCTTTCACTTGTGTTTTCCTAATAAAACCACAAAAAATCAATGATCTCCAAACATACATCTCGCTAAAACAAGATTAACCTTCACCAAATTTTCAATTTTATTACTTCTTTTTTCGGATTTCATCTTATTTTTAAAGGTATTGATTCGAATTTCATCTTATTTTTATCCTTGTCTGATTAATTAAAGGTATTGATTCTAATTTTTCTTTTCAAATTCAAATAAGTTATTATTATAGTCATATAGTGGTGTAATTGATAAAATAATTACTTACTTTACCAAACCCAAACCCACAAAAATTTGAAGACAAAAAGGAAAAGAGAAGCACGAAGACGGATCGGGCTTTGATTAATGTGCAAATTCAGTGGTTGTTTTGTAATAGCTTTTTTGGCCGATATGTAATGTAAATTTTTAATGTTATTGATGTAAATGGCTTTGATTAATGAACAAGTTTGTATTGTAAATTTGTTGATGTAAATAACTTTGACTCATGAGAAAATATTTGATGTAAATTTATTGGTGTAGATTTATTGTAGGAATCTTGTAAATAAAGAATGGCTTTTTGGTTTTGTTAAGTGGCTAGGAAGCCTCTTTCTTTCTATGCAAGATGCAGATCTCGATTTTTTTTTTTTATTTTTTTAATGCCAAAATTGGCGACGGATGATAGTCGCTGATTTGGCGACGATGTTTATTTGGTAGTCGCCAATTTGGCGACCATAATCGGTCGCCCGAGTAATTTAGGCGACGAGGCCTTGCGACTAACGCGGGACGACTGCTTTCGGTCGCCAATTTCCTTTTAGCGACTAAAATCAGTCGCCTATTTTGGTCGCCCGAGACTGAAATTCTTGTAGTGAACGAGTATTGGGTCTTCTAAGAGGGAGCTTTTTAAATTTCTTGTCGAAAAAACTAAGCGAAGGCTATCCTCCTGGAATAATATTCTTCTTTCTTCGGCTGGTAAATTGACTCTTATTCGTTCTGTTCTCTCTTCATTATCTCTTTTCTCTCTATCGGTATTTCGCATACCGGTAAGTGTAACATCAAAACTTCAGTCTTTGATGGTGCATTTTTGGTGGAGTGGAACTAGAACTAATAAGTCTATTCATTGGTGTAGTAAAGACTTTCTTAGTAGGCCTGTGAGAGAAGGGGGCCTTGGTCTTCGCAATATTGGTTGCTTTAACCAAGCCCTACTTGCTAAATCTGCTTGGAGAATCTTATGTGATCCGGGTAGTCTTATTAGTATGGTGATTGGTCCCAAGCTTGGTATCCAAGATAATACTTTTTTCCAGAATCATTGGAAGGCTCCCAATGCGTCGTCATGGGCTCTCAAAAGTCTTGTATGGGGTTCCGATCTTATCTACAATAACATTGCTTGGTCAATTGGATCTTCATCTCGACTTAATGCCTGGAAGAGTAAATGGATAGAGGGTTGTAGCCTTCGTGATCTTTGCGGGGATTCTTTTGACGTTCCTATTGACTCCACGCTCTTGGTTGGTGACCTTTATGATAATCACAGAAGATGGGATCTTTCCTCCCTTGGTTTTGATCCGGGTGAGGAAGTTACAAAGAAAATCCTTGCAACTTATATTCCGTGTCAACCCTTGGATGACTCCCTCTATTGGAAATTTTCTAAGCATGGTGTCTACACTGTCAAGTCGGGTTACTATGTTGCTAAGGCCTTATCTGATGGACCTACCACGAGTGCTGATCGCTCTAGAATGCCTCATACCATTGTGGCCTTCTGCAAATCAAAGCTGTGGAAGTTGCCTATTTCTAACAAACTAAAGGTGTTTTTATGAAAATTTATGGCTAATGCCCTTCCCGTGGGGTCTGAATTTCTCAAACGTAAGATGAGTTGGCGCTCCTCTTGTACTCTCTGTGATGGCTTACCTTATTGTGTGGAATCTATCTCTCACCTTTTCAGAGATTGTAGCTTTGCAAAAGCTCTTTGGTTTGGCTGCCCTTTAGGAATTAGAATCACTGGGGGGGTGGATATTGATGTGAGGATTTGGGTCATAAACTGGATCAAGTATTTCTTTATTGGCCCAGATCCTACCTCACTCCTTTTTCCACTTATCGCTACCCTTTGGAGAATTTGGTGTTGTAGGAATGATATGGTCTTCAGGAGTCGTCGCCCTTGGCCTATGGGTGCCCTCAATTCTATTCTTGGTGACATTGAGTGTATGAATGAGGTTGTGTGCAATAAGGATGCTTGCCTCTGATGAGTCATAATTATATACATATTTATGCCTCCCCTTAATTGCTTTTGATACGGTTTTCGTGCTAGTTTATAGCATTTACATGCCTTTTAAGTTAGAATGTCGATACTTCCGCCTTTTGATGTTTAATGCAGGAATGATGCATTTGAGGAGCAAATGAATGAAATGGGCATCGCGGAGTGAGCATGAAGGGATACACGAAGCATGGCACGAGAATCCATAAGAACGAAGGAAGAGAAGTTACGAAGAAAACACGAAGAAAAGAGCTTCTTATTACAAGTGCCTACTTTGAAGAGCCATATCTCGAGTTATACAACAGATTTTCAAGTGATTCTAATTGGAGGTGAAAGCTTATCTTCTTAGCTTTCCAACGCCGCAAAAATCGCTTGTTTCTGACAAGTAACGAAGAAATGGCGGCCGTTTGAAGTTCAGTGCGCGAAGCAGGAATTTGGTGCCTCGATCGAGTCAACCTTGACTCGATCGAGGAACTTCATGCTCGATCGAGTCACTCTCGACTCGATCGAGGAACCTTCCAGTTTTATAATTCCCGCAACTTTCCTTAAGTCGGTTATGTATTGATATAAATACCAAAACTCGTACCCTAGGTTATGGGATGCTTTATTTTCAGTAGGTTTAATATAGCTACCTTAGAAAACTCTCTAAAATACTTAGTTTAGTTTATTTATTGTTCTTACTTCCGGATCTAGCTATTTACGGTATTGTTCTTAATCTTTCCTTTATTATTAATCATTTATTTCATTGTTCATCTTTTATGCTTGCAATCATGTTTCTTATTAATGTTATTGTTGTTCTTGTTTCTATTATGCGTAGCTAAATCTCTTATCTAGGGTGAAAGGGGATCTAGGTTGTTAGAAAAGGGATTATTATGAATTGATTGTTAAATTGCTCTTAATTGTTGTTTGATTATCGTACTACTTCTAATTAGTTAATTACTGATCAGAATTGATTAATTAGTCTTGCATAAACTAGGATTATCACCGACCGGGTTAAGACTAGTATAGGCCACGATAATTGAATAGAGATAATTTAATGACAGCGACCGCATGTTAAATTAGATCTAAAAGAAATATTGAATCGACCGATCATATGACTTTCAACAATATACATTGCTCAATCAATGAATTAAATTCTACACTTTGACGACGACCTAGTGAACCCGATCCCTAGACCTTTTAATATTATTGTTATTCATCTTTTATTTACTTGCAATTAGTTGATTAGCATACAAACAATCAAACCCCCAAAATTGGTTACCTTAAGACGAAATTAAATATAAACAAACTAGATAATCACCGCCTCCCTGTGGATTCGACCCTGACTTACCGCTAGCTATTTTGTTAGTAGTAATTTAGGTTTACTTTGATTAAGGTGATACGACTTTAGCCTTATCAGCCTCCTCCAACCGTCTTTGTTGGACTTCTCTTCTGATTTTGATTTAGCAAAGAGAATTAGAAACTCATTTCCTTATTGGATTGTTGGGGGACCTATGTGTGGAAATGTTTGTACTGTTAAGTGTGATGCTGCTTGGAAGGCTGATAGAACTTCTGGCATGGGGTGGTGCTTGTTGGACGGTGATGGGATTTTAAGGAGTTCTGCGCATGCTCGATCGTTTGCCTCTTCTGCCCTGCAAGCTGAAGGTCAGGCTGTAATCCAGGCGCTAAAATGGGCCTTGGAGGAAGGGTATCTTCACGTTAGACTGGTTACGGATTGTCTTGTCTTGGTTTTGCAGGTGGCCGGAGCGGATAAGCCTATTGCGTCAATTACTTGCATTATCCAGGATTTTAAGTCTATTGCGTCTCGTTTTCACTGTTGCTCTCTTAGCTTTTGTCCTAGGGGAGTGAATAGGATAGCTCATAATCTTGCCCAGGAAGCTCTATTGTAAGCTATGCTATTTCTTGCTGTCAAAAAAAAAAAAAAAAAAAAAAAAAAAAAAAAAAAAGCTAACTTTTTCTCTTCTTCTAGAAGAAGCATTCGGGAGCTGTCATCAATTTTTCTGGAGAATTTTTGGGAATCATGTTTCATAACTCTTCTTTTTTACCAAGTAACTTTATTTCAAGGTGGTGGAATAATTATACGCCCACGAGGTGAGTGATTCAACTTATCAGCATATTTCGTGGTCACATTGTTGATTTGCTAATATGTTTGATTCGTTATTTGTTACTTTGTGGAAGTGCTTTTTTCTAAGTTTACTTATTGCAGTATGTTGTAGAGTACAATTCACCAGTTTTGTCCATGGTATGTCCACGGTATAGGTTTTTTTTGCTCTTGCTCCATTGAAGTTTCCTTCTTACTAGTTGTACTTGTAGGCACTCACATTCGTTAACCCACTGGTATTTGAAATGAGCAAAATGGCATTCGTCAACACACTGGTATTTGGATTGAGGAAAATGGCATAGTGTTCTCTACTCTGTTTTTATTTGTCTATTTTTTGGAGGACGGCAATACATTCACTAGCTCTTTCTTACATAAGATAAGACTTAATCAGTGGTTTTCATAATTGAGGAACACAAACTTCCGTGAGGACACGCAGTAAAGTTGTTATCATCTCGTCCAAATCTCTAATATTTTGTCTGCTTGTCCCTGAAAATAGAGTATCCCATGTTGCTTCTTTGCCACTAGAGAAACCAGTTAGTTATCCATGGTCCTTTTCTATACTTATTCTGGACAAGACCGTCAGAATGGTCTTCGAATGTTGCCCCACTCCGATCATGCAAACCCTCTGAAAGCTATTCATGTTCGTGGCAACATGCAATGCCCTTTTTTTGGCTTTTTGGTACTAAAACATCTTATGTGACAGGTAAATGCTATGGAAAGGTTGTCTGATTTCTTTTCTGTGCAATTTAATACTCTGTATATCGGAACTATCTTGTCCTTGTCTTGGACTATCAAAATGAAATGTTTACGCATTTACTTATTCTCTTGTTTCATTATTGAAATACTCTAAGGCTGTTTAGATACACTCATACATGCTCCACCGTGCTTGAGACTTGAATAGATCAGTTGTGGATATAAAATTCCCAGTGTCTTTCAGTGCTCTATCAGAGGTCGGATTCTGATCTGTTTCTATTTCTTACGAGATCCTTGTTTCTGAAAATGAAAAGCTACTCTCTTCCTGTCATTTCATTGATAATTTGGATATTTCATTTTTATTGCGGCACATTAGAGGAACTTGGGGGCGTCATTTAGTTGTTGGAAGATTTGGTATTAGACGTTGTCGATCAGGTAGATAAATGCTGCTTTATGGGACCCAAATTATGGAAAAAGAGATGGATCTCTTCTGTTCCGTGTATAATGCAAATTCTCTTGTTAACTGAATGTTAGACAATTTCTACTATGACTAGTGAGGCGTTGGCAAGTGATGCTTTGATTTCTAGATTGGATGATGTACTCCCTTTGTCCCATTCATTTGTTTATGTCCGCTTTATATTTGGAGGAAGACTTTGGACATAACGTCACAAACCGAGGGGACGGAGAGTTATAGTATGGTTATCATTGAGGAAGTTCCCAAGGGATCAAATGACTGTGTCACTAGTATGCCACGGTAATCCGTGCATTGAAAAGTTTATTTATTTATTATTAATTGTTCCTCTTCTGTCTCTTGTTTCTGCTTTAAATTCTTATTACCCGTATAATCGTATATAGATGCTCTTACCTTTAGAGTAATGAGATAATACGCTTGCTTTTAATCTTTTATGCAATTTGCCTTTCTTTAATGATGATTCTTTGTTGTAGAGAATTATGTCGATCTTGGGTTGGTGTGGAAATTTCTAATCTGTCTGAAGCTAGCTTGAGTTTTCTGGAAGAGATCAGAAATACATTCTCGGATATAAGCACCGGTGTTGTTGTGAAAAAGGTATGTTTTCGATCTTGTTTCTAGCATTGTATTATTTTTTTACACGCGAAGATAAATTGTGGTATGTTGGAGTGTATTGATCTATATTGGTACCTATTTTGCGAATGTGCTATTGTTTTTCAATTGTTGATTGCCTTCTATGTAACAGGTTGAAAAACACAGTCCTGCTTATTCCTCCGGTTTACAGCTGGAAGATGTAATAGTAAAATGTGATGAGAAAAAGGTCGAGAGTAAAATTGAGGTATGTTCGTTCAATTTGCATTTAAATATTCACCCTTTAGATAGTAGGGCGGCACCACATATTATGTACACCCTCTGTCCCAATAATTTGTTTACCTTTGATTAAAATACAAAGGTAAACAAATGATTATGACTGAGAAAGTATATCTTTATCAAATAACCCAATCAATACTATATATTAATTCCAGAAACCAAGGGACTTCAATGTAATTAAAGAAATCTATACAAATTAATTATACTATATAGTTTTAAATCGATAGCACCGTGTGATGGACCAAATAAAGGGACCTCAATGTAAATATTATATAGTTTTGGTTAAAAATATAATATAAAGATGCCTTGATGAAGAATATTTATGGAAATTATATTAAATTAAAGTAATTAAATTTAGAAAACACAAGAATATAGTAATTTTCCTTAAAACTAACATGCCCCACTTATGGAATTAATTGGTATCATCATAGAATTATACATTAAATCAAATGTAGTAAAAGTAATAGTAGCAGCAACGAGATTAATTAAATTAACGGTATTAATGTGGGAGTAGTGACAATTATAATAATGATAGTGGGTGTAGTGAAAGTAACGGAGGTAACAATGAGAAAAAGTATGAACATTTAAATAACCAATCGACTCAAGGAAATATTTTATTTATTTAAATATAGGCCGGATAAAATTAACGGGAATAATGAATTTAACAGGAAAAAATAGAGGAATTAGTAAAACAAACAATAGTAACCACGGGAGTAGTGAACGTAATGATATTAAAAAAGAATGTCATGAAAGTAATAATATTAATAGCGGGGTAGTGAACGTGTCTCATAATTTGAAAATAAATTTTACATTTCATCATGATTACAAGATATGCCGTAGAAAAATATATTACAAATAGTAAACATGTGAGTTAGACAACTCCAACATAGTTTATTTTATTGAAAATAAAATTTTAGGGTAAATAGAGGTAGCCCGGGCGAAGCCGGGCACCAAACCTAGTATTAAATAAATGATTAGGAAAATCTTATATACATATATATATATATATATGTCACGGATTACTTTTTTTATAAATAAGTCTCTTTTCCAGTTTTTTGAGAGGATATGGGACAACGCTGGGAAAGCCGTGAAGTTAACTATTATCAGAGTAAGTAATCGTCAGCCTTTGGAGCTCTACATCTCAATTGGAGAAACTAGTCCGACTGAATTTTATCGGTGAGGTTCAAACCCTTAAAATATTTCAGATATCCATATTTTGTCGTTTACTTGATTAAATAACATTGACTAATGCTCGTCTTCAATCATTTTCAATGATGATTGTCTTATTCCATTTTTTCTTAATAAAAGTTGAGCCCTACTCAGAACTTGAGAAGCATGAGAATTTGGTTACACGACGTGCTCACAAAATCTTGAAGGCTGTGTGTTCGGCAAGTCTATTTGGTTCTGATAATTTATGTTGCTCTTCAGGTGGAAGATTCCGTCTGCTATAAACGTGGCTGTACCATCATCATCTGACGATGACCTATTTGATACTAGCTCTGATGACGGCATGTCTGATACTGATTACATGTCTGATACTGCCCTCCTAGACCAAGACATTATTTAATGGGCGGATCATCTTGTATGATATGGATATTAGATAGTCTCTACTATTTTGATTTTTGATGCCATGTCTTTGTATATATTCATGAATCGTGGTGCTCCGTCTTGTATGATATGTTGTTAAGTCGACTCTTAAGCTTGTTTATGCCCTTACTAGGGTCTTACACTCTTATTACTTACTAGTCCTACTCCGGCTATTGATTCAAGATTTATGAATTTACGGTATGGTTTTTGACGCTATTGATTCAAGATTTATGAATTTACGGTATGGTTTTTTGACAAGTGAATGTAATGATCCAAGATTGGACAAGTATCCCTCCTCTTCCTTTTACTCAATTTGTTTTCCAAACCATGGATTATCTGCTACTCATCACAGAATTGGTTATTTATTTACATATTAATCAATAAGTTTTGTTTATTTTATATCCTCGTTGTTTTATCTTTTTATATTGACAAGACTTTTAATAGGTAACTAGTTTTATTACCCGTGAAATTCACGGGTCTAGCTAAGTTGGGGCGTTATATTGTTAATGTGTTATGCAAACTCATGTTTGCGATCGCACTGAATACTGAGGACAAAAAGGTTTTGTAAGAAAAAAAAATCTATTAATCAATACGTATATTTGTATAATGCCACTAATATTGCTACGTTTATTAGTGTTTTACCACGATTATTGTTATTATTGTTGTTGTTGTCTTTGATTTTTTTTAAGTCTTTTTTTTATTAAACTCCCTTCATTCCAGTCATTTATTTTATTTTATTTTATTGTTCTTTCATTAAAAACAGTCGAGCTACGTAATTAATTCAACCAAAAATAATTTTTCAAAATAGAAATTTTTCTATTTTTAT
Organism: Silene latifolia; assembly: GCF_048544455.1. Lineage (NCBI taxonomy): Eukaryota > Viridiplantae > Streptophyta > Magnoliopsida > Caryophyllales > Caryophyllaceae > Silene > Silene latifolia. The sequence continues at coordinate 6,251,385 of NC_133535.1, read as the reverse complement.
TTGCGAACTACTCCCTCATATTCTCTAACATCTTTCACATTTTCTACAACGACCAATTTACTAAGATCTTCCAATTTCCTTATTAGTCTATAATTTGTGATTCTTAGGACTTATGACCTCATATTTTCTCTCTTACTTTCCATTTCCTCTATTCCACTACAAATCTCAATTCTTTTAAAAACTACTCAAAAAATAATGTGAAACATAATAGTGAATAGGAGGGAGTATAATTCAAGGTAAATTAATCGGTCAACATTGTATTGAAAGAATATGGTGCGGATTATAAACGTTGAAAGAATAAATATTATTTTATCCCTAAAATTTATTCTAACAATAAAATTTCAAAATTTATTTAGTATTTATTTTGATGTTTAACGATTGTTTAATTAGTTTGAAAATGAAAAGCCAATTTTAATGATTGTGTTTAATCATATACACTCTTACAACAATTTATCCTTTTTTGCTAAAATAAAATAAAATAAATGCATAACGACATGGTTTGCAAAAATTATGTCAAATGGAATGTGATGCTTTATCATGTCTTTTTTTAGTATATATTAGTTTAATTTCTCGTGAAAATCACGTAAATTATTTTTTACTACTTTTGTAATAGCTTGATATTCACATAATTATGTTGAGTTTTTGTGTGTGTGTGTTTTATTGTAACCTATTATTCTTTTATTCTTATTTTCGCTTTTGTTACGAAATTATATAAATTTTGCTCGATGACTGAATTATATTTTTCTTAGTCCAACTCTTTCAAAATGATAATAAAAAGTGTTAATCATAGGTATATACTTATTTTTATTTTTTTCTATACGTTTGGAAATAACAATGATATTTTATAAAGTTAATTATTATTTCCTCATTTTCTATTAACCGTTGTAACGTTTAATCAAGTAAAAACAATTTAAATGAGAAGGGTGTAATAGACAAAGAAAACATCAATACTCATGCAACCTTGTTACATTAAAATTAAAAGGTATACTATTTCTACAAAGAAAGTATAAATTTATTATTAAGTCACTTGATAAAAAAACATAAAGAATACTATATTTACACTAAATTTGCTTTGGTTAATGCATTTGTAATATGTTGTTAATATCAGTCTCAATAAATTAAATACACATTAACAGTTACGAATATATTAAAAATATCCCAAAACATTCCATTGCTATTAAAAATGTGAGACTAAAAAAATTTATACAATTTGATCAAGTTAGGGTTTTATTCAACAAAGTTGGACTTCCATTCGGCATAATCCTTCATTTTTCTTTCTACCCCTTTTCCGTCATTGCTGATTGCGGTGTTTTTCGGTAAAAACATTTTTTTGTTTTCTAACATTCATATTTTTGGAACTGGGTGGCTGCTTACATCTTACTTTCATCTTTTTCTCAGTTCATTTCACAAAATCAGTTATTCATGCAAAGAGCTTTATTGGGTTGATTGTGCTAAGATCGCTGTAAGTAATGACTTTTTACTGTATTATTTCACACGCCATTTGTTTACATTTCCTTTTTAGTTATGTTTTGTATGGTATAAATTGAGTTTAGACCTTTAGGCTTGTTTTGTGGGGGTGGAGAACGCTTACATAAAATTTGATTAAAGCAAATGTAAACAATTATCAAGAACGGAAGGGAATAATATTTTTTGCATGCACATATAGTACGATGAAGTTTTTTGGTTCTTTATCCACCATCCAAGACATTACTTATTTCTTTCAAATAAATGTATGTAAGCCACCCTTAAAGCTAACTTTTTCTCTTCTTCTAGAAGAAGCATTCGGGAGCCGTCATCAATTTTTCTGGAGAATTTTTGGGAATCATGTTTCATAACTCTTCTTTTTTACCAAGTAACTTTATTTCAAGGTGGTGGAATAATTATACGTCCACGAGGTGAGTGATTCAACTTATCAGCATATTTCGTGGTCACATTGTTGATTTGCTAATATGTTTGATTCGTTATTTGTTACTTTGTGGAAGTGCTTTTTTCTAAGTTTACTTATTGCAGTATGTTGTAGAGTACAATTCACCAGTTTTGTCCATGGTATGTCCACGGTATAGGGTGATACGTTAATGTCCCTGAAAATAGTGATCTCCGAGAGAAGCAAGATGTAAGCAACGTGGGATACGTTAATGTCCCTGAAAATAGAGTGATCTCCGAGAGAATCTAGGACATTAACGTATCACACGTTGCTTCTTTGCCACTAGAGAAACCAGTTATCCATGGTCCTTTTCTATACTTATTCTGCACAAGACCGTCAGAATGGTCTTAGAATGTTGCCCCACTCCGATCATGCAAACCCTCTGAAAGCTATTCATGTTCGTGGCAACATGCAATGCCTTTTTTTTTTTTTTTGGCTTTTTTGGTACTAAAACATGTACCTTATGTGACAGGTAAATGCTATGGAAAGGTTGTCTGATTTCTTTTCTGTGCAATTTGATACTCTGTATATCTGAACTATCTTGTCCTTGTCCCGGACTATCAAAATGAATTGTTTACGCATTTACTTATTCTCTTGTTTCATTATTGAAATACTCTAAGGCTGTTTAGATACACTCATACATGCTCCAACGTGCTTGAGACTTGAATACATCAGTGGTGGATATAAAATTCCCAGTGTCTTTCAGTGCTCTATCAGAGGTCGGATTCTGATCTGTTTCTATTTCTTACGAGATCCTTGTTTCTGAAAATGAAAAGCTACTCTCTTCCTGTCATTTCATTGAAAATTTGGATATTTCATTTTTATTGCGGCACATTAGAGGAACTTGGGGGCGTCATTTAGTTGTTGGAAGATTTGGTATCAGACGTTGTCGATCAGGTAGATATATGCTGCTTTATGGGACCCAAATTATGGAAAAAGAGAGGGATCTCTTTTGTTCCGTGTATAATGCAAATTCTCTTGTTTAATGATGATTCTTTGTTGTAGAGAATTATGTCGACCTTGGGTTGGTGTGGAAATTTCTAATCTGTCTGAAGTTTGCTTGAGTTTTCTGGAAGAGATCAGAAATACATTCTCGGATATAAGCACCGATGTTGTTGTGAAAAAGGTATGTTTTCGATCTTGTTTCTAGCATTGTATTATTTATTTACACGCGAAGATAAATTGTGGTATGTTGGAGTGTATTGATCTATATTGGTACCTATTTTGCGAATGTGCTATTGTTTTTCAATTGTTGATTGCCTTCTATGTAACAGGTTGAAAAAGACAGTCCTGCTTATTTCTCCGGTTTACAGCTGGAAGATGTAATAGTAAAATGTGATGAGAAAAAGGTCGAGAGTAAAATTGAGGTATAAATAGACACCCTTTAGATACTAGGGTGGCACCACATATTATGTACTCCCTCCGTCCCAATAATTTGTTTACCTTTAATTAAAATACAAAACCTAAAATATTAAATAAACCCGCTTAGCTTTGATGTTGCTAAGGGTGTGGGAGCCTAGATTGTCTCTCGGCTCCTCACCAATTTCTTGTAAACTTTTATTTTTTCTTTTCATGAAAGCTACACGCATCCTTTTTATAACAATAACAATAACAACAACAACAATAATCGTTGCAAAACAATAACAAACATAGTAATATTCGTGACAAAATATTAATAAACTGTGGCAAAAATTTAGTAAATTGTGGTAATATACATAACAATAAATATTTTTTGACGATATATTATGACAATATACGTAGTGATTACCATTACGTTTTACGCATAAAGTATCAAGTAGTAGGGACTATACATTTTACGCATAAAGTATCAAGTAGTAGGGACTAAAGGTAAACTAGTGTACCAAGATTTTGTGATGGGAAGCAGCACTTGTAGAATCCAATTTCTATTTTTTTGGAGGTTTATTGACACTTTACATTCTTTTTCTTTTTCTAGACAACCTTATTTTATTAAGATATGAGATTGAGTAAGAAAGAAAAACGTCCAAAAATGATATTGGTAAGACATACTGCTAACCAAAACTCGTAAATTAAAACATGTCATAATGTTATTATCTTCATTAAACACGGGGCATCCATGTGATCCGAGTCTAATGTCCAACTCATGCACTTGAATTACATGGATTGGAGGAAGAAAAATCTCTTTCTGAAAATCTTCTATTAGACTCAAGCTAAGCTTTGATTTCATAGAAAGAAATTGAATCGTGCTGCTCCGTCTTGTATGATATGTCGTTAAGTCGACTCTTAAGCTTGTTTATGCCCTTACTAGGGTCTTACACTCTTATTAATTACTAGTCCTACTCCGGCAATCGATTTAAGATTTATGAATTTACGGTTTGGTTTTTTGACAAGTGAATGTAATGATCCTAGATTGGACAAGTATCCCTCATCTTCCTTTTACTACCAGTAACGCTCCTCCCTCCCTCACAAAATCCAAATCCAAGTATGTTTGTTCACCTTTAGTCCATACTGCTTACGACATTATTGGTTATTTCACGCGTTTCTTTTTTAGTACAGGAGTACAAGCACAATTGGATACTTCTGACCTGCCACAATCTGGAAATTTAATGGAATTTGAGAGTCATCAGAGGTATTGTATTGAGTGATCGCATTTCTTATCTTCTTAGGCTACCTGTATCAGCAGCCAATTCCGCACTGTTTGTGATTTGACATGGCAATTAAGATGGATCTGCTGCAACACACAAAGGGGAAGGAGCTAATTACTCCACATCAGTTTAAAGATGCTCGGGAGGTTTTAGGCTTGGGAAAGGTAGACGCACTATATTTTTCCGACTTACAACTGTATATTAGGACTTGTGTTTTGGATGTTATCTACCCACATTGCACTCATATCTTACTTAATTCATGATTCGCCGTGATCTTACTGATCTACCATCCCTCATATATATTGATTATTTTGCCCCACTTATGTCTGTACTTTTTTTGGATGCGCCTTGATACACGACAGGGGTAAGTTATAGCGTGAATGTGAAATACAGGTTACTAATGAACCCTTTCCATGGTTTAAATAATTCTCTAGTTCGGATGTTTTATGACTTGAATTGGTGTATTCCTATTCAAATCCTGATACTGGCGAATTACAGCTTGATCTCAAATCAAAGAAAAGGAGAAGACATCAAGGACACGTGGAAGCAAGAGTTTCACAGCTCGCATCCATGGGTTTTGATAGATCAAAAGGTAAGTTATCCCGTTCATTTGGTTTATATTCTTTAATGGAGCCTCGATTTGTAACTCATTAAGATATCGAGCCTGTAAACAACCATCTTGCAAAAAATGTACCCGTATAGTTGTATGTTCTACATCATCATTAACCTAGTGGCTCAAATGCTCGCCCTATGGCAACCCAGCAAGGTAAGGGGTAGGTTGTACGCAGCTTACCTTAGGGAAAATACATAGTTAGTTTTCCGTTTTCAGCAGCTATATCAGAATAAGTTATCTTTTAAAAATAAAATTAATTTGTGACTCTTCTCATCTTTTTCACAAAGCACTTGCTGCCTTGTAGTTGTACAACATTAGGGTGATACTGCTATGATTGTTTTGTAGCACGGAACTCCCAAGGAACGAAAAGCGAGGCTTTTGGTGAACTGCTGGAAAAGGATGTGATAGCTGCTGTTTGTGAGCATATGAGTTGTGGCGAGGCTGCTGCTGCTAGTTGTAACGGTGTAAACAGGGGAAGGCTAAATTACAATGATGGAGAAAGTCCAAGTACTTTTGCAGATGGGGATGACAGTTCGTCAAGCGAAGATGGCGACATAGAGATTGAAGGTGCATTCTTGGGGTTTGATACCGATGTTACCAAAGAGGCCTTCTGCGCCTGATGTCGTGAACCCTACTCCTCAGTCCTCACTTAGCTTGATGTTTATATGAGAATATTAGGCTCCTTTTGCCCTACCAAAACACATTACTCTATTTTTTCGGGAAAATGAGATAATACCCCGGCACCACCTTCTCATATGCTCATGATAGAAAATTAAGTCGAGGGGAGCAGTTGAACGTAGTGTAGATTGGCCAAAAGAAAGTTTATGGCTTTTATTTAAATTGCAAGAAATACAAGGTGCGGAGTCAGAAATGCGTAATTGAAATTTGGAATTAATAAGTGTGGACAGCGGGCCGCCCACGGGGGCGCTTGGTGAGAAACGAGGGACAAGCGTTTGCATTTTGTAAGGAGTCGCCACCAATTTTTATGGGAAATTGGAACCGTTCGAATACCTCGTGTCATGTCAAGACACAAAGTAGTGACATGAACACTAAGCAATCGTTACCCTTAGCATTCTATGTCTAGAATGACTCTCGTGGATGCCAATGAACACGGGTGCTCACGGAGATCTGGAGTAAGGGGTGAGGGTACGTATTAGGAAGCTCTTTTGATCGAACACCTAATCCCGCCCGCCTCGATAGCGGCCTCTACTAATGATTAGGGAGTTTATTCGTACTTGATATATCGTCGGTTATATGCATGCAATGCAACATCCAAGTTTTAATCCTAGCATGTGAGAATTAACTAAGTCGGTGAACAATTAATTTAGCATACAATTATTGTCGAAGTAGGATTTAATATTGATTACATGTGAAAACATTCAAGCAATAAAAGCAATACAATAACTATGAATACAATAATGAAAATTACAATAATTACATTGGATTAGGCGATTTATGTCGAAAATACCTTTAAAACGGATGATTTGAGAAAAAGGAATAAAAGAATAAAACACGACGGATCAGAAGGTGATAATACGAATATTAGTTGATTAATACGTAGCTAATTAAACTATGTCAAGGCAGAAAAGGAGTTCAGGGACAGAATTCACCCTGGAACAGGCGCAGCAGGCACTGCGCCCTTTGGAAGAGGCGCAGCAGTTGCTGCGTCTGTTCCAAGGGTGAGTTCTGGCTGTGAAGCCGGAACTGCAAACCGTTAATGCTAATTGGTAAATTAATGGATTGATTTGATAATTGACTCGGATGAAAGTGATTTAATGAATTACTTACATATGAAGGAGTCATAAAACAGTAAAACATGGGTAATACGGATGCAAACGAATTAATTATGTGAAGGGACGATGTTAATGAATGATTAATTAGTGACATCGGTGAATGAAACAAACTAAACATGACGAATTAACAATGAATATGGATGCAAATATATCAATGACGAATCTCAGAAACTCAATATGGACAGATTGAATCTCTAAAACCCAGATTTGAATGTAACGACAAAAAAACCCGTAAATATCGATTATTTAGGATCTAAGTCGGATTAACAATGAATAAAACATATTAATGATGATGATTAATTATATACATGTGAATTGATATGTTATTATGACGTCGAAGAATTAACAAGAACAAACGGAACAAGTAAAAACACGAGCGAATTACAGAGAGTAAACGAAGAAGAAAGGAAGCAGGAACTGCGGCAGCCTCACGAAGAGGCGCAGCAGGAACTGCGCTCCTTCGAAGAGGCGCAGCAGTTGCTGCGTCCTTTCTCGATGGTTACTTACTGGAAATCCGTAAAAACAGGTTTTAACAAAGGGGTTTTAGAAATCGGTTTTAAACGGTATTTTCGACGTAAATCTTACAACGATGATTACAATAAAATAAAAGTACAATAAATAAAAGAGAATTATTACACCCTCAGACTTACATGTTGACGGAACGAGATAAACTAAGTATCGACTAGTGAATGCTCGACGCGAATGCAATGAAAGAGTGCCCTCGTAAGAGGAAAACGATTGATTAAATTAAGTTGATTGATGTGGAGTTGGTCAAATTGGTCGGTCATGCAACGGAGAGGCTGGTACCCGGAAGGATCCGAGCTTACGTGGTCGGAAGTCCAAGCACGTAGGCGCCAATTAGTAAGAACGAAGTCTAGAATGCAAAGGGAGAAGAGAAGGGCGGACACTCGCGTGAGAAATATGAGGAACGAAGGCTCCTATTTATATTAATCACGCGACGGAATTATGGTAAGACTAGGACACGGAAAGAAAGATCCGGAAACAACCGACTTAGGTTAAACGCGGAAACTTGGACAAAAAGAAAGCCCTGGGGAAGAGGCGCAGCAGAGCTGCGTCCCTTGGAAGAGGCGCAGCACTTGCTGCGTCCTTTCCCGGGTAGGTTCCTCTGCGCGTAGAAAATGCGTTTGACAGCCTGTCGTATTTTAGGCATAACTTTCTCTACAAGACTCGTATTTAGGTGATTTCGGTGGCGTTGGAAAGCTAAGAGAAAGATCTAGAACTTTATGTGAAATAGGCCTGACCCACAAAAGTGGTTATGACCTCGTAAAACGGGCCCAAAGGTCGGGTTGTCATTTTAGCTAAATGAAATGCACATTTTGTAATGTAAACTTTTAGTTTAGCCTAAAGAAGTGACATGTGACTCAAAATGAGACATAATCTCAACATTTTATGACATCCTAACCTTAGGTAGACAAGGACATTACTTTGACTCGGGATTTGACGGTTTTAGGAAATGAAGACGGTTTTTGACCCGGACTCCAAATGTACTCTAATTACTGCCAAAACGACCGTATCGGCGCGTAGATGACAACTAAGAGGTAGACATTAATGTTTGAGCAATCACTTGACGATAATCTTACGAACTGTCACAAATCGTTCCGTATACCAAACATGCGGCCCAATCATCACCGGGTGGTTTGCGGGAGGTGCAGAAACGAGGTGTCTACAATAAGTTGTAAAATTTTTGAAGACGGATGGCCAAGACGATGATGCCACGAAGCTTGACTCGGGGATGTAACAATGTGGGCGTGTGGGGAAGACGGTGTCCAGACATATGAGCCGTCAATAAGTGGTCCTTGAAGAAGAACCTGGTCCGTCTGGAGTTCTTTAACACAAAAAGAAGACGATGAGAAAATAGCATAAGCATGATTGTCTTTACAAAATTGAGAAACGGATAAAAGTTTACGGGAAATTGACGGAACTACGAGAACGTTGGTAAATAAAAGAGAGGCAGAAGAAGAGGGAAAGGAGAAAGAACCGGAGTGAGTGATTTGAAGGGCTGAGCCATCGCCTATGACAAGGTCATCGGGACCATCATAGGGCTGATGGAGAGCGAGAGTATTGAGGTCGTCAGTAATGTGATGCGAAGCCCTGTATCGACACTCCAGGAGCGGCTGGATTGTGGGGTCGTGTGGGAGGCTGTGTGGGCTTGGGGTGGAGGGCCGCGGGGTTTAGGGGTGGGAAATACAAAGGACGGGTATTTGGTTTGGAGGTCGGGACAATCAAAGGTCATATGACCGACAATGTCACGGTATTGACAACGTCCTTTGAAGGGTTTCGAGTAGGTGGGTTGGGTGGTGTTGGGGGTCGTAGTTTTAGGAGTATAGATGGGGGAGCGGTTTTGATAGGAGGTGCGATTATTTGGACGATAGTTAGCCGCATGGGCAGATGGGTTGAAAGCGGAGGAGGTGGGTTCATATTTTAGGCGAAGTTCTTGTTGTATCAGTTTCTCATGTAGTGCTTCAAAGGAAATGGGCGTGTCACGAACGCGAACGGCTTCGATAACAGAGCGATATTTGTTGTAGTTAAGGCCGTTGAGGATTTTAGCGGTGATATCGTCGTCAACATCCATTGCGTGTTGCAATTGAGCGAGGTCATCTGTACATGACTTGATGGCAGTCATGTAGTCAGTGATGGTCATATTGTCGGTATGAGAGATGTTATCAAGGCGGTCCTTGATTTGAAGACGGTGGCCGCGAAAAGAATTGGCAAATGTTTTGGAAAGAGTGGTCCAGGCATCATGAGATGTCGGATCATTAGCAATTAGGGCAGCGATAGGAGGTGCAAGAGTACCAGTAAAGGCGCCTAGAATTAATTGATCTTGGCGGTACCAGGTGGTGTAGGCGGGGTTGGGTTGTATCTCGGGTGGGGTGGGATCGGTGGTGATGGTTTTGGGAGGGACAACACCAGAACCGTCAAGAAACGAGAATAAGGCAAGACCATGATAGCACGGACTTGAAATCGCGAAGGTAACAATGGTTAGCGGGTTGGTGGGTTCAGCGGGGTTTGCAAGTTGAAGTTGGTTGGCCATTTAGAACGGTTGGTCGGGGCGTGGGATTGACGTGAATAAGCTAGAGACGGAAAATTTTATTGTGAGGATCGATTAGGCGGATACCATTTAAAGAATTGTTATGATTATAATTTGATAATAATTACATTATGATGATGACAATATATAGTATAGAGTACAAGTGTGAACAAGATATAAAACTTGATAACAAAATACTTAATTTACAAATATATGGCATGATATTAGGAGAGAATTATGGGATATGACTATGATATAAACTTTCCCATAATTGAGTAGTTGACTAGGTTTTATTATCCTTGATAGGTGGTACCAAGTTTTGCACCAAAATGGCTTTTGCAAGGCTAACTCTATTCACAAATGGCAAAGAGTGAAGTATTTGGTTTTACAAGCTTAGACGCGATTCATACTTTTTGTTAATGCTTTAATTGAGTTTGATTCCTAATCGTGAAGCTTCGTAATTCAGACTAGGCGGATATTCAGGCAAAAGCTTGGCCCATACCGAACATCTATATGGATAGGCCTTATTATTGGCTGGTATCCTAATTATCGAATAAAACCCGAAAAGCGTGGTAACGGACCAAGCTAGGCTTGTGGGTGTAGGACATTTGATCATTTAACACAAAAGTAGGATGGCGGCTCCTTACCTCTGTCCTCTTTGAAAGCGAAAATTGTACAAAGCAAGACGATTAAGTAAGGAAAGTAGGGTAGTAGTAAATAAAACATGTAATTTCGTGTAAGATGGTTTTACATAATAACCAAAATGTACAAGGATGCTTGTGATCTTTACTTGGGATTTGATTCTACAGGTTATTTGATCCTACATTTTTTTTTTTTTTTGGTACTAGAAGGTTATTTGATCCTACGTGAGACTAGGGATGGCAGTGGGTCGGGGACCCGACCCAGACTTTGAGGGTCGGACCCTAATGGGTCGGGTATGAGTCTCATTTTTTCAAACCCAATGGGTATGGGTCGGGTATGGGTCTTAAGAAAATATTTCGGGTCCGTGTCCGGGTCTAAGTTATGAGACCCATACCCGACCCTTAGACCCTTTATTATAAAAAAAAAAAAAAAAAAAATCAAAATCACAACTTTTCTGAATTCATACTGGCAGACCGTAGAAACCCAACTAAAGTCTCTTTCTCTTCTTCATCCCATAAAGTAATAAAATCCAACCAAACTCTCCTGACAATAACACCACTCCACCACTGACATAAGAAAACCACCACCACAGCACTGATACGCGACCGGCAACCACCTCTCTAATAGGCGGCGACCGACAACCACCATTAACGGCAGCCAGTGACGGTCAGATGGAGACGGCTATCAAGTACGGTATTGATTTTTGGGTTCCGAGTTTGATTCTTTCACATGTATTTGGATGTAAAACTAATTTAGGTCTTCTTTGTCTTTCTTAATCTCTTTGGTATGTATATTGGATTTGGTAGTGTACAATAGAGATTAATAAACTCATAATGTTAAAGTAATATGAATTTTTTTTTTTTAATATTATAGACCCCATAGCTGTTAATCCTGTTACTAAAATGGCTGAAACTCGGACCACGAGTAGACCCGGACCCTACCCTTACCCCTAGGGTCCGGGTATGGGTCTTCAAATTTTAGACCCTTGCGGGTCTGGGTCGGGCACGGGTCCAAAGGAAAAATCTCGGGTCCGGGTCGGGGTCTAGGCGGACCCTACCCAGACCCTACCCTTTGCCATCCCTACGTGAGACTATGCTTAGATTGCCGACATTTGACCGTCTTGAGAGAGGGGGCAATAAAAGTGGGGAGATAAAAGCGCTCTTGATCTTGACAAAACGACTAAGTCTGACAGGACATTACGCTTTGGGAGGCGGAGGAGCTATTATCGCCTATCTTCCTAACCTAATGCAAAACTAAGTTTGGAGCGCAAGGAACCCTAGTCAAATAAAAGTATAATTAAAGCCCCAAAAGATTAAGAATCCGTACAAGGAAATGGGTGCTAAAGAGTATGTGTCCCATAAAGGGATTGTTGCGATAATTTTTCAGGAGCGGATTGTTGTTTACAACAACTCTCTCGCTAAAACCAAAGATCAACAAATGACAAAAAGCATAATTCTGCCATCATTATTAAAGAAGAGCAAAAGTCCGAGAATTCATTAAACATCAAAAGACCAACGGAAATTAAATGAACTCAACACACAACCAAACCAGAAACAAAGAAAAGAGTAACAGTAAATAGTAAACACCACGATCGATCATTCATTAACATCAAAGGATTATTCAGTTTTCTTTTTATGCGAACTCCTTGGGATTCAGTCTTCCTCAGATTCGGACTCTGCGCTCTGAAGCCACTCAACAAACGGCTTGACGTGCTTCCACAGCACCAAGCTTTTATTGGCTCCAGCTGATCCCTTTTCATACCATTCAACAATGACCTCCTCCTCCAGCAGATCACTGTCATACAGATTCTTCAAGACCAGCGCAATCTCCTTCACAGCATCCGAGCTTGATTTCCCACAGAATGCCTCAAAACCATGAAGTAGAACCCACTGTGAACCATCAGCATAAGCGAGGGCGGCAACAAGGAAATTTTTCTTCTTATTAGCCTCTTTAGCAAAACCCTTGGCCACATCACCAAACAGAGCCTCCATTAGTGCATTCACTACTTCCTGGTGAGTCCCTGAACAGGACCCGAGGTGGGCTTTCAGCTGGCTGGCAGTAGGACCAGTGGCCATGTACGCTTTCAAGTCCTTGACTCTGGTTTCATGTGGGTCAACCGGGTGAGTGCCGTTTGATTTTGGCTCAGGTTTTGATGAGTCCTCTTCTGTGGTAAGCATAACCATTTCAGATGTCACGGCACTAAGCTGTTCTTGAATCCTCTTCTGAGCTGCCGCCATTGATGTGTCGGTTTGCCATTGGATGTCATCATCTTCATCTTCAATGCCAGCTTCATCGTCATCCTTCTGGCTTCCAGTGGGTGAACGATCCTCATCTGATCCAGCCTTCTTCTTGGTAGAAGTAGCAGTACTTTTCAAACCACCTTCTTTAGAGGACTTCTTACTTTTAGCTTTCAACTTCTTTGCCTCCTCATCAGCAGCTTCCCCTTCCTTGAGACGTTCCTTTTCAGCCTTTCTCATCGCTTTTTTGTCCTTGGACGACTTTTTCACAACCGGAGGATTCTTAAGTATAAAGGATGTGAGTTTATCCCTCATATCCACATCAGACACAAACCCACATGCAGCACACTTCAGCTGTATCATTTGACTCTTAGTTATAAGAACTTCAGTCTCCGGGTTGCCACATCCGTAACACTGGACATATTTCTTAATAAAGATCTCAAGAAGTCCAGCAAGTTTTGCAGTATCATGGGACCCATTGACAAGGGAAGTGCCGGTTTTCTCGTCAAATTTGGATTGAGCTCCAAGCTCACAGCCAAAATACTTGGTTGTGTAGGAGGGAGGCCTAGCTAAGGCTTTCGAAATGTCAACCATGTTGACAATATTGGTCTTGATGCCATTTCCTCGGCCTTCAATCTTGGTGATCATCTTTGGCATCTTATACCTGTAGAAGGCATCGTCAGCATTGTCCTTACCAATGTTCTGAAGCGCCATATTGTTTTGCAGATGATTTTGGACTTTGTTACGAAGAGATAATATGAGCAGAGCCTAATAGATAGGAAGGTCGCATAAAATTGCAACCCCAACGTTCAACTGAATTCCCCTCGAATGGCCCGAGATGCATGCAGATAACGTCGAGAGACAATGGTTTATCCTTTTTTCCAGGTGTAAAACAATGTTCTCCACACCAATCAACTGATGACGCAAAAACTGTCTCCTGTATAGACATAAAAGGATCTTCAAACTCCACTTTAAGAAAACCGCAATGCCGCCAATATCCTGCAAAGTAAGACCCAATGATTTGTAAGAAGCAAATAATAAATTAGAATATAAACAAACCAGCACATAAGAATCAAAGTTATCAAATAGTAGCTTCAGGTTTAGAAAAACAGGAACATAGAAAAAAGGTATTTTTTTGGGATTACTAATAATATACTGTATTAGAAAACAATTAACAAAATCAGTACTACTACGTAACATGTAACTACTAGAATAGTGATATAATCAGTTGGATATACTACCAAATCAACAGCAGACTACAGCAACGACCCGGTAAAATCCCAACTTAAATAGGCAGGCAAGCATTGGTTCTTATAATCGAAACTAGAGAAGTGATTCAACTTCAAACCCATCTGACATTTACCATATGTAAATTATTAAAGCAACCACGTCTACAATTAATCCAATCTAACAAATAACATGCTTGAAAATACCGCCTTCCTTTTGTTCCATTTGACTGTAAATGTTTTTCAAAAACTGCGTCCCCTATTTTTAAAAAAATGTACAGAGTTTAACAGAACAAGGAAGTGGAAAAAATGTCTGTGCATAATATTTCTACGCGCACAAGGCACACAACCAACAAAATTCCCAGTCAAAAAATAACATAAATAAATGTACTTTAAAAAAATGAAAGCCCGTTATGGTGAAAGCAAATTTACCCCCACTAAATGGATTTAGAAGTTACACAACGGCACGATGGAAAATTTAAAAACAAGGGTACGATGCCAAAGCATTCTAATTTCCAGCAGCACAAAGAGAACACAAAAAGAAGAGATATACAACCAAAAGTCGTGTTACCACATATGTAACCAAAACAAAACCCTAGGAAAACAGCACAGTCAAAGAATAGCACCAACCGCATAATGTAGTTAAAATGACAGCCCAAGGTAGTGAAAGAAAAATAATCTCACTAATTGGTTTTCAAAGTTACAAACTTTGCTATCATAAAATCAAATGTTAATTTAGGTGACTGACTGACTATACCATGTATTAAGTAAACATGAGTAGCTAATTTAGTCACCATTTTACAGCAGCACAGCGACTGACTATCACGGATCTGATAACAGAGCGAAGCAGCAATCATGAATTCATGATCAATCAATGGAGGAACGAGAAGATGAGCAAAAAAGACTGAAAGTTGCTAGATCATTTCAATGACTCAAAAAGAAGTCACAGAATTGATATACTCAATAGCCCGACACCCAAATAAAACCAAGGAATAACAACAAAAAATGTAGTTCAGATGACAACCACTATAGCAACAACAAATTGATCTTGCTAAATGATTTCCAAAGTAGAAAACTCTGGTGCCATCAAAAACAAAATGTCAATATAGGTGACTGACTGACTATCACATACAAAGTAAAACGTGAATAGCTAATTTAGTCACCATCCAATGCCGTCAAAACAACGGCAATATCAAATAGAACAAAAACAACATCAGCCCAATGCCTCAATGTCTCCCGTAAATTGCGGTATTTGCAAGGTAAGGGGGTCGGATGTATACAGTCTTACCCAAGATAAAAATTTCGCTTCTAACTAAGTAACTAATCCACTAAAATCAATCAGATTCAATATATATCCAAACTAGCATATATAGTGGAACTAAACTAAGAAGGAAAAATGTCATAGCATTCCAACAATTAAACGAGATGAGCACAAAATTGTCACAACCGACACGACCAACAAGTTTCATAAGAGGAGCAAATTCCAGGTGATAACATCACAAAATGTATGTACCAACCACTTTTCACTACAAGGGTATTTAGCATATGTCCATCTAATTCAATCCGCAACTCGATTATTCAAAAACATCCAATCATTCTTTCATACACAGATTAATTCATTCATTCAATCTAGAATCATTGACTGTCAAAATTAACAAATACTCTTACAGCTAGATGTACAAAACATCTGAGAAAACTAGAAGACAAGCATTGGAGATTTACCCATATTCTAATAACATCAATTAAGTACCACCAACCACTTTTCAATACAAGGGTATTTACTATTTAGCATATGTCTCTCTAATTCAATCCATAACTCGATAAAACGAACACATCCAATTACTCATTCACTTATTCAATTCATTCATTCAATCCGTAATAAGCAATCAAGTATGTCAATCTATCACTCCTGATAATAATTAATCTACTATACGAACACATCAACTGAAATTAAATTAAATTAAATCAAATCAATCAAATAGCCTAACGAAAACAGATAAATCTATCGAACAATTAAACACACAGATGAATCGGAAATGAAAGGAATAGTAGATCGATGAAAGGAATTAGAAGAAGAAGAAGAAATGGAGAGAAAGTATACCTTGATGATTGAGGATGGATAGAGAGAGAAAGGAAGAACCCTAGAAATTGGGGGTGGCGAAAAGATGAAGAAAGATAAGAGGAGGGAGTAGTTGGATAAATTAGGGCTGGTTGGTTTTATAAGTGGTGTCCCAATTAGGGTATTGTTGGATGAATTTGTATTAGGGTAATGTCGGCTATCTCTTATTAGGTCACACAAATTATAATCCGTTTTTCATTTTGAGTAGCAATTAGCTTAAATTAAATAAATTATAATTTTGAAATTTATAATGTTGAGACTCTGTTTGGCGTAACTCCTGAAAAACTAACTGATGAGGTAGCTGAAAATTAAGAGCTGATAAGATAATTGATTATATAAAAAAATGTTTGTCAAATTAACCAAAAAGGTAGCTGATTTTGATGAAATGACCTAAAAGGATATGGAAATTATTTAATAGAATAGATTTAAAAGATAAAAAAAGAAAATAACATCAAATCAGGTATCTTATTTCTCAAATGCTAATCTAGGTAGCATTTAATTTCAGGTAACTTATTTGTTTAAATAAGTTACTTGTCAAACGCTTGCAAAAAAAATAAGGTACCTGAAATTTTGGTCAAATAAGCTACTTAAACCAAATAAGGTACCTGAAATGTTTTGTCAAACGGAGCTTAATTATTGGATTATCAGTTAATTAACGAACGTAGTTTATCTTTGGACCGTATTTTATTTAGGTAGTGGTATTCTTAATTTTATGTTAGTTTGTTCGATTTTTATGTCACTAACTAAAAGACTTTGAACCCAACTCTCGGAGTGTTTGTTTTGGAGGTTTGGAATGGATTATAATGAATTCAAGTCATTCCAAATTTCCAATGTTTGGTTGGCACATTTTGGAATGGAGTTAGATATCCAATAGATTTTAACTTGATTCCAACCCTTTGCAATCTTATAACCGTACCACCTCTTTCCCCAAGGTTCTAACTTCATTCCACTTCCACCAAATACATTATTATTCCTCATTCCCGGATTGAACCAAACAACTATGAACATTTATGAGATTCTAACTCCATACCTCCCATGAGTTAAAATCCATCACATTCTATTCCTAATGTTCGAATGAACCAAACGACCCCTAAATTTGTATCGATAATATAAAACCCTGTCCCAGTCCATGGGTCGGGAGCGGTCACTCACGATAGCTTACTTGGATGTGTACATGGCCCACATATCAACATGGGTCATTTCCAGCGCATTTAGTCCTCACTCATGCATCCCGAGAACCTTCCCAATAGGTCACCCATCCTAAGACTACTCTTAGCCTAACACGCTTAACTGTGGAGTTCTTTCGCATGGATAACCATAAAAGAAACCCCACTTTGTTGATATGAGTAGTACTATCAATCCTTTTAAGCACTAGTCAGATTTTAAGTTAATTAATGGACCTCTTCAAGAGGTCACCACAACCGAATAACGTCTTGGGTTCGGTGGAATATTATAGATAAAACCTCACAGATTAATTAAAAAAAATTAATTATAAATGATAATTTAAATGTAAAATATATGTTTAATTTTTTAACATCTTGATCAAATACATGTTCCTTTTTATAGTTGTTTTATAGAATTTTGAGTTGTTTATATGGTTTTTTTGATATTTTTAATGTTAGTTATTGGTTGTTGGATGGTGGTGGGCTAGCAACTTAAGTGAAGGACGGTAAGGGAAGAGGGTGGAACATGGTGGTCGATGATGGCAGGTACGTGTTCGTGAATGACTTGGCAAACAGGTCAATCGGTCGGGCTAATTCAGGTCAGGTCAGTTCGGGTCACTCATTGATTTAGGGTTAATTCGGTCGGGTCATTTCGGGTTTGTTGGCCGGGTCAAACGGGTCGGTTTATTTCGGGTCGGGTCATTTTCGTGTCAATGAGTAAGAGAAAAAAATTTGTTTCAAGTCTTTTCGGTTCAATTAGAGTTGTGTTTTGTCAGGTCATTTTCGGGTTTTGTAGTTTCAGATCAAGTCATGTTCGGGTCGAGACAGTAAAAGGTCAAGAAAACTAGGGTCATGTTCGGGTCGGGTCAATTTGGATTTCAGGTCATATTTGGGTAATGTAGTTCGGGTCTCGGATCATCCTTTTCAGGTCGGGTCAGGTCAATCGAGTCCGATTGCTTTTGTCATGTCTATTCGTGATGGTAATAATGGTGTCTTCATTAGGGGGGGGGGGGATGGTGAAAGAAGTAAATGGATTCATCAAGCGTGACACAAGGGTGGTATAGCCGGAAAGAAAAGGGATTGGGTTGCTGGTAAGGGGACGACGGTGAGCAGGTCACTAGTGGATGGAGGGGATAACGTAAAAGAAGGGGAGAAGAGTGCGCAAGGGCGATAGTTTGGCCCCGTGGTCACCAACCAGAGTTAGGCATGTTGGTTGAGTGCCCGACGATTGGTAAGGGTTGGCCAAAGTCGATGGAGGGTAGGGTATGGGTGTTTTCGTGTATGGTTGGTTATGAGATGAGATAAATAAGGGCGAATGATATGGAATGAAGGGGAAATAGTATAATGTATATTGTAAGTTGTAACGAGTAAAAATATAATGGTTAACTAGTTGTCTATACTACTATATAATTGATCCTCTTTAAGTTTCTCGAAGTTTAAACATTTGGAAGGTAGGTATATTATTGGTTTTAGATTAATTTCAAATAAAATCCATCATTTTAAACAGATACTACATCATATCTCCGTAATGTGAATTCATAATTATCAATCTTAATTTATTTTCGATTTTACTAAGCAAATATTTATGTTGTTTTTTATCACTGCAAAAATTCATAGTGGGTGGAAACCCAGTCATATCTTGTGTTATTGCAGTTTACTTTGACAAAAAAAAGCGTTTAGTTCGAGTATAAACTGAAATTTGATGGTTTTGTAAAAAAAGAAAACAAGTAGAAATAAAATTTAATCTAATCGTTTCCATTTTGAAAACAACAAGAAAAGCTAATACAAAAACAATAACATTTGATTCAAGGGAGTTACTCAATTACTATATACTAGTTTAAAACCCGCGCAATGAATGCGCGGTATTTATAGTATTTTTATTTTTGTATTACTTAATCATGCTAAATTAACACCTCATTAATTTTTCATCTTTCCCGTCATTATATTTTGATATGAGAAAAAAAAAATTGAATTATAAAATTATTCAAGAAAATTGGATAAAATTCCACTGTAAAATAATAGTGGTATCTCATTAATTATTCATTTTTCTCGTTATGTATTTTGTTTCGAGCCAAAAAAAATAAAACTGAAAATTAATCAAAGAGAATTGAGTAATGTGCTGAAATGTATTTTTTTCAAAATTATTTTTTTATACCACAAAGTTAATGGTTTATAGTAGTTTTATGTATTATTTATACTTTAATTAAAATATTATAGTTTACTGTTTAGTGAAAAATCATAATTTGGTGAAAAGATTAATTTTAATAAAAAGAATTATATAATAAATATATTATAATTATTAATTTACTTATTTAATGAATACAATTAAATTATCAATACCTTCCGTATTTAAAAAGATGTTTTTTGGAGGAAAAAGTTGTTAATTTTCCTATTCTTTTAGTAGATAGATGATGAATTCTAATTATAGCAATGATTGTCTTATGAGCTTGAAGATTTGATCTTGTTAATATATCTTGAATTAATGAGATAATTATAGTAAGGGTTTTTCTAACATGTGCCCTTAGGGCACATGATAAGAAGTTAAGTAGGAAAAGTCCGTTATTTTTTGGCAATGATTGAGGATTTTATACTTATTTTTTGGCAATCAATTTTTACCTTATTTTTAGGCAAGATCATTGATATGAATTATGATATAGATTTAGCCCATAGTAGAATAGAAGAACGTTATACATATTTTTTGGCAATCATTTTTTACGTTAGACTTGGCACATAGTAGAATGTAAAAAGTAAAAGCCCAAATAGAAGTTAATATTTTTGGCGAAAAAAACGTAGAATCATCTATTCATTTATTAAATATGAGATTTTATGGAGTTAAATGAAACAAAATATTAGACAAATCAAATACAAGGAGTCAAGGAGTGAGTTATGTCTAGAGTTAGCAAAACTGACCGAACGATAAGGTTGGACGGGATAAAAAGAATGACCCAAAAAGTATGACTCAAAATGAGCTGATCCAAAAGTGATCCAACCTGAAGTGATCCAAATGGCCTGAAATTACTCGTTGATGCAAAATCTTGACCCAAAATTATCCAAAGAGATCTAGAACAAACTGACCCAAAATAATCCGTTTTGCAGTGATCCGATCCAAAATACTTCGATTCAAAAATTACCCAACAATTTATTAGCCCGGGAAGAATAACCGATTCAAACACAACCTAAATGACTCATTTACTCGTAGTCCGTAATTATATCATGCGTGTAACATGGCTCTGACATAACTTACAAAGTTACAAGTTGCAAAAATGCAAATGACCAAAACCTACTTCCACTAGGTTGTAAACTTGTAAAGGCCCATTCAGGTAACCCACACATGCACAAAAGTGAAGAAGACTGGAAGAATTCCAATAAATACTAGTGTAAGGTAATTTTACCCAATCCGTCTTATTTGTGACGGTTACAAGTCTGTGACTTCTCACAATCCTCTTACATTTATCCTCCCACTTGTCATTTTGTCTCACGTTATAAGTTTGTGGCGAATTTTATCCGTCATAAATGAAAATTTATTAATTTACCCGACTTTACACGAACACGAGTTAATTTAATAATAAAATTTTGAGAGAAAGTGATTATCCAATTAGTTGCAACTACAATCAAATGTATTAGTTAATTTTAGTAAAGTAATTTTGTAAAGAAATTCAAAAACTTTTAAAAGGAGTTTAACAAAATTACTCTTAGGAATCGTTTGGTTGTATGTAGGAATTCGTATGGCCTAGGAAATTATAAAACACGGGATTTTAGAATTCACGTGAATTAGTAAATATTGTTTGGTTGCCATGTGGGAAGTGCAATTCATGTAGGCATTCTCACTTACCTAGAGGGACCTAGGTAAGTCACTTTCTCTATTATGGAGGAATTGAAATTCATGGGAACTCCCAATTCATGTGAATTTGAGGTAACCAAACAATATGTCAATTTTGCAATTCACATGAATTTTTCCTGTGTTATTTAGTGGGTAACCAAACGACCCTTTATTGTAATTACAACTATTAATAGATCCATTATCATGATGAATTGGTAAAATGTTGGTTATACCTTAACAAGAAGTCTCGAGATCGAGCTCTGGAAATACAGTCGTGTCAAATTTCATGAGGTAGAGTTTCACCATCCCAATAATTCCACCCAAACTCGAATTCAGAATTTATTAACTAAAGCCATTTTACACAATATTTAAGTAAAACCGTTGAGTATAAAAAAGACCATAAATTCTCATTTATGACGATACTATTCCGTCAGAGCTCACAAGCTTGTAACCTCTAACAAGGAGGGAGAGCAAGTGAAAGAGAAGATGTGAAAGATCACAAGCTTGTGACTTGAGCTAGCCAACAATACGGGCCGACTCGCAGACTCTTTATGCACACAACCAGGCTCGACCCGGCCTAGCCCGGGTCACGAAACCCAAATCCAGCATGCCCTTGGCTCGCCGCGAGCATGACAGGGTCGAACATACTCCTAGCCCGACCAGGTCCAGGTAAACCCGCCCCTCCCCATGGCTAGTCCAGGGCTTAGCCAGGTAAGCCCGGCTCGCCTCTGTGACAACCAAACCCGACCCGAATCCAACTCGAAGACAACACTACTTGTGACGGTCAGAAGCAAGACCGTATGAAAAACACAAAATCTCATTTGTGACGGCACGTATCCGTCACTTTGGAATGACGGATACCATTTTCCCTCACAAATGACCCAAATAGAGGAGAGAGGGAAGCACATGGGGGTGCCCCCACCTTGTCCCCCTACTCATTTTATGAGTGTCATTATCCGTCACTTACTCTGACCCGTCTTCAGCAAGACTAAGGGGCCGTTTGATTCAAAAGGTCGGAATGGATTGGAATGGAATGAGATACGATGAGGTGATGGATTCAGAACCCCATACCCATTATTTATTGTTTGGTTCACTCTAAAATTGTATGGAGTGGGAATGGAGTTAGAAACCTGATTGGGAAGGTGGGTATGAGATTTCAAGGGGTTGGGGTGGAATTAGAATCAAGATTCTAACTACATTCCAAAAGACCCCAACCAAACACTAGAATCACTCAAATCCATTCCATTCCATTCCATTCCATTCCAACACCTCCAACCAAACACCCCCGAAAAAAGACCCACAACAATTGAGAGAAGATTCAAAATAATCAACCCCCAAAGACATGTAAAAAGTTAGTATTGACCCAAAAAAAATTCCTTAAATTTCAAGATTGTTAGACCCGTCTAATTTGATCAACTAATAATAATACAAGTCATCCAACCAACTTTCCACGAAATCTCTTTTCTTTGCAACAAAACATTTCAATCCCTTCATTTTCTTAGTTTCATGCCTAACACTTGTTGACTCAAATCCCATATTTAATTCTACTAGTTTACTACTCTCAATTTAATTAATAAAGTTCATTTTTGTGTAATTATTCAACTAATTTCTATTGTTTTTAAGTTTAAAATTATATACCCATTATAGTAATTAGTAAGATCTTATGATGAAGAATAGAAATAATGGTAAAATTTCTACTAAATGGGTTCCAATTATTTGCATCTCATTCTTCTTTCTTGGGATGTTCTTCACTAATAGGTACAATTTTAAGTTTAATTTGCTTTGTTTTTGTTACGATTGATAATTATTGTGTACGACCGTCTCACGGTGTAAGACGATCTTATTCTTTAATTTTTTGAGCTAAAAATTTGGTGGGTTTGATTTGGTTTGCTTTTGTTACCTTTTAATTTGAATGTTATTAAATGATTAGTAGTTATTGTGTACGACCGTCTTACAGTGTGATAAATGAGTGTTTATCGACGATCTTATTCTGTAATTTGTGTGAAATGATTTATGTTAGAAGTTTAGAATAGTAAAAGAGTAATCTTTGAGCTAAAATTTTGGTGGGTTTTGATTGTTTTGTTGAAATGAAGATCTTGGGAACCAAAAGAATCTGAAAGTCCATTGATTTCAAGTCATCAGCAAAATCAGGAACTTCAATTGATTCATGAGGATTGTGTGACTCAAAAGGTATTAACTTTGGTAATGATTAGTGAGGATTAGTATGATTTGGGATTGGTTTAGTTTTTGATTTCTAAATTTAGATATAAAGTTTCTAAATTTAGATGTAGATATGGGTGTTTTGGAATTGTGGGTCATTCGGAAACAGTCTCTTCGTGTTGCTAACATTTAGGATCCTTTGAGGCGCTCGAGTAATGTTGTTGTTGTTGTTGTTGAATGTGAATTTATTGATTTGAAAATCTGTGGCAGAAATCCGGGAGTGAGAAAGATGTGATGGATGAAGTTCAGAAAACCCATGATGCAATCAAGTGAGTATTTGGTGGGATTGTAATTCAGCTAGTTTTGGGTAAAATTTCGTGTTTTTGGATGATTGTGGTGATTGTGTGAACTACTTTGACTCTTTGAGAATGTTTAGGTCATTGGATAAGTCGGTTTCAGTTCTTCAAATGGAATTGGCTGCGACGAGGACCTCTAAGGAGCTGGTTCCTTTAGAGAAGTCCGCTGGTAGTACCACTGCTCAAGATGGCAAACCTAAGAAGAAGGTTTTCGTTGTAATCGGGATTAACACTGCCTTTAGTAGTAGGAGACGGCGTGATTCAGTTAGAGAGACTTGGATGCCTCAAGGTTTGATTTTAAATGCTGATGCTACATTGCTACTTATGCCGTGATCTTGATTCTTGAGCACTGAGTAGTGTAATTACTTTTTTTAACTCGTAACTCTATATTAGGTAAAAAGCTGCAAAAAATGGAAGAGGAGAAGGGAATTGTGATACGGTTTACCATTGGTCACAGGTATTTCATTCTATTGGTGGTTCTTTTGCTCTAGGTTATTATCTTGATCAGACTTAATATTAGTACTAGATAGTGTTTGAAGTCGGGCTTCCCCACTCGCTTAATCCTCACTGAATCACGAATCTATTCAAGCACATATATTATCACGGCGCGTGCTTAAAGTCTGTATAGTTTATATCAACATTTTTTTAGAGCGTATCTTGTATCGGGTCTGGCTTATTCATATCTAGTTTGGTAATCGTGGTTTGCCGTTGTGAAACATCCTATGCAATAGTTGACTGTTCATTTAGGGATTAGACCGACACACTTGTGAATGTAATAAAGTTTAGCTGTTAAGTTTTCATGGTGGTCTTTTGTATCGCACTAGCGCCATTTTGTATATTAGGTCGCTAATGTCTAGCTTAAAGTTATAGTGGTATACTTTTGCTAGTAGTCACAGTGTTTTGAACATGACATGTCGACTGATTAAACTCTGCATTTTTGAACTAGTGCAACATCAAACAGCATACTTGATCGAGCTATTGATTCAGAAGAAGCTCAACATCACGACTTTCTCAGGCTGGTAAGATTGGAACTACCAAGTTCGTGATGCTTATGTATAGGTAAATTCAAGTCAACCAGACAATCTCAATTTTAAATTATTTATTTTCAGGACCATATTGAAGGTTATCATGAATTGTCTGCAAAAACCAAGATATACTTTTCCACGGCTGTTGCTATGTGGGATGCTGACTTTTATGTTAAGGTTGACGATGACGTCCATGTCAACTTAGGTAAATTCTTAATTTATTAGTTTCATTCGGACTCATTTTTATTGTTTATTTGCTGTTTCATATCGGTCCACTCTATTAAGGCCTTTCATCTTATCTGTTTATCATTTTAGGTGTATTGGCTTCAACTCTTGCTCATTATCGATCGAAACCAAGGGTATATGTTGGATGTATGAAATCCGGACCTGTTCTAGCTCAGAAGTAAGTCTGCAAGGCCTCCTTGAGCTGACGTAAAGTTGTTATTTTGTATTCTTGAAAAACAATGTGAGGGTCTAAATGTTTTCTTTTCCTGCTTTTTTGTTTTTATTTTACAGGAACGTCAAGTATCATGAACCGGAATTCTGGAAGTTTGGGGAAGAAGGGAATAAGTATTTCCGCCATGCAACTGGGCAAATCTATGCCATTTCAAAGGATCTGGCAACATATATCTCAATAAATCAGTAAGACATCATTTTACCTCTTTGCGAAGTGCTATAGGCATACTTTTTATCATTGGTTTTATCGTTCTATGATGCATCCATTGTCTATCATTTCATCTGACATAAAAGGATTCATGTGAAGCTATTTTTTTTTTTTTTTTTTTTGAAAGAAAAGAACAATTCATTAATAGAACGTCATACAACACTTACAAAGAATAGGTATAATCGAAAACAAATCTAATGGAAACCAAAGAAAAAAAAAATTCTTATAAACTAGGGATCTCAAAACAGCATCTGACAATTCGGCTCCTCCTGTTATCGCTATCTAGCTTTTGAGGGGATCCTTCGTTTGGTTTATGAGATAAAATTTACCTGTGTGTGAGTTGTGACGGGTTCCAAAGATCGTTGACAAATCACTTGTACCCTTTGAAAGAACACGCTACGAACTATCAACGAACTAGAGAGAGAGAGATAAGTAATGGAAAGAACACGCTACGAACCCTTTGAAAAATCACTTGTACCCTTTGAAAAAACCCGCTACGAACTTGAGACTAAACCCACAAATACATGGAAAAACCCCGAAATAAGGGACAGAAAAACGATTCTCACCAAAAAGGAGACTTTTATTGAATAGAAGATAGATCTGCATACTATTGATTGAAATATGAAATAATTCTGGGGCTTACCATCGATTGATAATCAATGGAAGCCCCGCTTATAACTGATGGAGCCTAGGGTTTTTAAAGAGATTTTTTTAGAGATAGAGAGAGAGAGAAAAAGTTTATTCTATTCATGTGAAGCTATTGGTATAGTATTTGACAAATTCCTAAAAATTTTGGATTTGGGGAGGCGACATTATGTCGTTTGATGCATGTTAAATTTGTGGGATTCGGCTTACATAGGACATTTCCCGTAATTATTGAACTCGTCATAGGTGGAAGCAGTTTCATTTTCCTTGATGTTCACTTGGATGTCAATGCAGACCTATATTGCACAAATTTGCAAATGAAGATGTATCTCTTGGTTCGTGGTTTATTGGGCTTGACGTTGAGCATATTGACGAACGTAGCATGTGCTGTGGAACTCCACCAGGTAATTATCTGAATTGTCATTTTATATGACAGCAATATTTGAATGCAGTATGTCTGTGGACCTTATATTCCACAGTGAAAAATGTTTCCTTTCTGTTACGTAATCAAATCGATATAAGACTCTAAACTTGTTTCTGTTCTCTTTAATTTCCCTTTATGTTGAATTTTCTAAAGGTCAAAGATGGTATACACTTACTCGTCGAATTACGTCATGTCGTCATTTAGCCTATGTACAACAATCAACACTCAGATCTGGTACATGAACACTCCATTTTAAGCCAAAAACATGAGAAATTTTCATCAAATAGTCAAGTTCGACACTTAGACTCAAACCCGAGTCGCGTACTTCTCATTTTTTGTTGGTGCTGTAAAATTTGCCTAAAATTTATAGTATTTCTTCAGCATGAACCCCGAGTCTTGTAAAATAGGCACCCCGATGAGATTATTTTTGTAATTTAAGCTACTTTACCGCAACTTGATACAACGTACACCCTTCACGCAATCCCTCAAACTCATGCTTTTCGGGTGTTTCCATGGCTTTGCAGATTGTGAATGGAAGGCACAGGCAGGTACCGTG
Source organism: Silene latifolia (assembly GCF_048544455.1). Classification (NCBI taxonomy): domain Eukaryota; kingdom Viridiplantae; phylum Streptophyta; class Magnoliopsida; order Caryophyllales; family Caryophyllaceae; genus Silene; species Silene latifolia. The sequence continues at coordinate 6,224,345 of NC_133535.1, read as the reverse complement.
TGTGTAGCATCATTTGATTGGAGTTGCAGTGGCATCTGTCAGTCAGTGGAGAAGATGAAATCTGTTCACGAAAAATGTGGTGAAGGCGATGATGGAATTTGGGGCGTTCTCTTATGACACGTGAAATAGGACTGCCTCATTGGCCGACAATTTAAGTTCAGACAAAAGGGTCGGTAGACCATGATCAGAACAGCGCGTTTATAAGAGGTATTCTATTTGGAGCTTAATACTTAACAAGGACTTACTTACTGACCATATATGAGGCCGAGTAGGACGACACGTCGACACATTATGTGTGACCTACTTCTCCGATCATCTCGTAGGACGACACATTATGTGAGACCCAATCTTCCAATCACCCCTCGTACAGATTTTGGATTCTGGTTATCTGGTATCCGATGTATAGTTCGGGACTAGGTACTCTACACGAGGCAGAATACACTGAGTTGTCGTACTCGTGTAATTTGGTTGTTTATTGTAACTGAAAATAATGACAGTCGAAAATTTTGGTAATGATTAATGAATGAGTTGTGTTTGTGCTAATCTGGCGTGTCGAACAAGCAATCATGCTTTACTTCTAGAGATTGAGCTGGAGATTTCTGCTGTGATGTCACTGATATGTTCTATGATTCTGATGCGATGTCTTCTTCGACAGTGCAATGCTGTCGTTTCTTCATTCTTCGAAATTCTTGTAGTATTATATTGCCACTTTGAATTGATTTAGCTATTTTTAAGTTCTAAGAAGGTGACGTACTCCGTATATGATTATTTTACGTGTGATATGTGCTGTCGTCGTGACAGTTTGGATTCCAACTACGTAGGATCACTACGATAAGAATTAAGTTTGATATTACACCAATAGTCGATTTTGATACCAATAACTTATAACTCGGTAAGCTATTGCGACCATAGATCACGATGCGTTATTAGATGCAATGATGCAAATATGCAATTGAGTGAAAGGTAAGTAGGAATCAAAGGAAATTATGTTCATTTTTAATTTATTCAGTTCTTTTCAGACAAATAATGTACTCCGTATTACACAAATACTCCCTGATGTGATAGTCATTTCCTTATGTTTTCGTTATTTCGGTATCTTTCATTTTCCCAAAGTTTTTTCATTTCGTGTGCATAATAATACATAAATACTTTATATCCGTGCAAAAACAAACGTGCAGAATTGAAAAAAGAAATACTCCGTAGCTCAATTGATTAAATTTCTCCTTCTAAAAGACATCACTCACCTTTATCTCCCCAAATTATCCTCTTTTGATATCAAAAAACCGAAAATTACTGAACACATAACATTAACCGACAAGGAATAAAATAAAATAAACAATCTGCAAAATCAACAATCGAAGAAACCAAAAACCCTAAAAAGTTGATAACCTTTTATTTCACATTCTTCGTCTTTTCATTCTTATTTAGGTACAAATAGAGTCTGAAAGTAGGTGAAATCTTTATTAGTGTTATTTTTACGTCAAAAGGGAAGAAAGTTAGGGTTTGAAAATTGAAATTCATCGATGTTTTTTTTTTTTGGTCAAGAAATTCATCGATGTTTTGAGGTATTTAACTAACGCAACATATTTTAGGTGAAGACGGCAATTTCGAGACCCGGCGCCGGAAAATTCTATGCCTGTGAATTCAAATGTTGATTTTTATACGCATATAATGCATTATCAGACAATCACCGTTCGTATCAGCCAAGTTTTCATCGAATTGTTCAGCCAAACTTCCCTGCGGATTGGCTGGTTTGCTGCCAAAGCAATCAGGGAGGTAGGAAGCGTAAGCAACGTTATTCGGATATTAAGTCGTCTCGGAAATCATTGAAAAAGTCAAAGGGGGAGAAAATTTGGGCTGAACTGGACGGATACTTTATAGTGGATCGGCCCAACACTAATTTAAGGCTAAGAAAACCAACATCTGAAATCTCACTTTAGACGGACACTATCCGTCGTTGTAGACGGTCAAATATGTCACCACTCTCATAATAAAACAAACAACAAGTGGGATGATGGGCATTGTCTTATTATAAAAGCGGTGACATATTTGACCCGTCTACATCTTTAGACGGATATACCCGTCTACAATGAGACTAATTGGCACTAGAAATATACTTCTTGAAAATACTTGCAATGTAACAAGTAAGTTACAGAAAGATTGCAACAAACTACTCCGTATTCAATTGCATTTTCCGTCACCACGAAATACTTGTTGAGCAATAACCTTTCTTTCCCTTCGGGCCATCTTCTAACACTAAGGTTGAAGTGCTAAAAATGCCTTCATTAGAGTAAAGGCCATTATATGGGAAAGAAAATATAGCGAACAATCTGTCATAAAAAAAAATTTGATGAAAACATTGTGACTTCTCATTACTTCAGCCATTCCCTTGAATATCGGAAAAAATTACTCGTATTTGGGAGATAAAAAAACTATATCGTTGACGAAAAAGGGATTCCTAAAAGAGCCATTTACCAAGGAATCTACTTTTGAAGACCATAAGAAGTTGTATCCTACCTTTTTCTCAAGCATCTCAAAAAACTAAAAAACAGATATTGACATCAGATTTAGCAGAACTCGGCAATTGAAACTTATTGCAGTAAACTGGCAAACCACCACCTTCGTCAAGGGCCTCTAACCAAAAGCTGATTGATGCTTGAATATCCAAACTCCGCAATTATCTTTCTACTTAATATAAGGCTGAAGTAAGAAGTAGCATGTATTACCGATTCAAGCTTCCGTCTGAGAAGCTGGACTGTTTGCTTCATTAGATGAAGAGCATCCAACATGTGAAAATATCTTTGCTTGTATGACCCGGCACACTCTGGAAGTAGGGCACTGCTTCATAACCTGGAAAACGAAAAGATGGTATATACTTTTTTTAGTCTAGAAATCTGCCTGATATAAGGTTTCTATGTACCGAAGATGTCTTAGTCTAGTGGTTAAGACAGGGGTATTATGGACAATAGGTCCCAGTTTCGAATCCTCCCTCCCCTTTATTGTAATGCGACTAAGTGCGTGCTTCGACTGACCAAAAAAATAGAAGGTTTCTATGTTGCACAAAAAAAAATAAGTTGAACATTCCTAATCTTAGCAACATGAAATAATGCTCGTATGCGCTGGCTGAGTTGGTTAAAACATGAAATAACAATTCACGGGCCTGGAGTTTGAACCCTTGCGGACAGGCTGCGTACCTCAACATAAAAGCCACGTATCTCTTCCTCGGTCAGCCCTTCTTCATCATCATCTTCCGCATGATCCTCCCACCCAAGAGAAAGCAAGAACGCTCTCTCTTCCTCATTGTCGATGACCACGGAGGGAGGAGAAATAACAGCATCATCAACTGTACAAGTTTCGCCACTACATTTCAACTCAGTTCTACTTTCGGCGGAGGTCATTTGAGCGCAAGCCAGTTCGTTTGCATCTTTGTCAGACTTGTCTACCACATCAGATAAGGCAGAAGTTCCAGAATCAACGGGTCCCGACGTGTTGTTCAGAGACTTCTCTCTCATTAATTTGAAAAAGTTACTGCGAGAAGTTCGCTTATCAACTCCAGCACCGGGATTTGAACCATGGCCTGATGCCTTCCTCTCACCGGGCAAAATCTTAGGGTTAGGGTTGTGTGAGTTCTTTGTGGAACCAGAAGCAAGTGATGGATTGCCAGTGGACTGACCATTTGCAACTTTGTTATTTATAATAGCTGGAGGACTTTGAAGATCCTTCAACCCAGAGGAAACACCATTTTCACGTCCTGGTTTAAGTAACAGCAGCTTGCCTGAAGAAGGTGACTTAGGAGTAGGACCATCTCCTCTGACATTGACTCCGCGAGCAGGTTGACTGCCAGGCTGTAAAGATGACAGATGGGATAACCCATTCTTCGGCGTAACTATAGTTTCGCTGGATCTAATAGCCGCCTTAGGCTTCAGCTTATCAGATGAGCTAAGAACCTGAGAAAAAGCGGACAAACTATTATAACAATTCTACACAGCTAGAAAGAAATGTAGTCTCCCCATAAAGACCCCTCTCCCAAAGAGTTGTTATAATCTGGAAAGTAATGGGATGAAACATAGAGGGGATAGCATGTTAGCCTCCATAACATTGGAGTCTCCTTGTCTTCCGAAATTATACCACGAAGGAATTACAAAAAAAATTGGAGGTTAAGCTGAGCAACAGGATGTCATTACTCACGACTTAAAAGTCACACGACCATGACCATCAACTGACAGTCAAATAAAGTAAGTGACAGGAGGAATTAGAAAAAAATCGGAGGTTAAGCTGAACATATATTTTGCACCTATTATTGTGTCATAAAGTTTATAGAAGACAGATGGTCTTAAGATCAGCAAAATAATTAAAACAGAGGCGTGAAGTTCCAATCAACCAACTACACACTCTAAGACATACAAACAAAACACGAGATAACACCAGAAATGATCACTAAAGCAACACACATCGCCACCGAACAACATTGCCAGATTTGCCACAATACAATGAGACCACATGTAGAGGAAAAGCGGAGAAGGATGCATGCACTATTACAGTATTACTAGTATGATGAAAACACGCAAAGGGTTCTTTGCATATGACCCATAGACAAATTATGTCGAGACCTGTGTCGACCATTGTTGCTTCACAATATAATGTAGAAGCCTACCATATCTAATGTAAAAGGCTCAGTTCCATGAGCACTCTACCTCTTCAACGATTGGCTTGTATGAGCATATCCTAAAATTTACCTACGGAACTTGGTGATCTTTACTAAAGATAATACTCCTCAAAATTTCGGCCAAACAGTAGAGCAAACCTCAGCCACAAACACCCTTGTCAAGTGTATACAGGAAGTAATATCTTATTCTAAGTTTTAAATAGTGCACAAGGAGCAAAGAGGAAGTGGACAAAAATACTTCAGGTTAGTATTTTATACAAGGATACCCCTTTTTCTGCATGTTGTACACCGAACACTGATTATTTTTTTTAAAGAAAACCGTTTTAGATTTTGAGATGATTGGTTACCATTGGCAAAACCAAGCCAATATAGATCAAGGACAAGCATGCCTGGATGGCGTGATCTTCAACCATTTTAAAAGGATCAATAATAATGGTAATTGTCATTAACTTAGGATGAGGGATAAATTCATTACGACAGCATAGTGTTAAAAGATATGTACACTACGCATACTATTTTCAGACCTCTATGACTATGCATAAACAATTGGCGAAACAAAGCCAACAGAGATCAAGGAGCACGTCTAGATGGTCAGAAACTGAGTTATCTGCACACATAGGGTAGAGAGCTAAACATAGGGGAAAGACAAGCACCCCGTAATACACACCTTTATACTCATCTCATAAAAAAGAGTTCATGCGGAACAAACTAATACTCGTCAAAATGAGTAGCCATAAAAGACAACTTAGAAGATCCATCAAATAAAACAAATAGCAGATTCCAAAAAAGTAGGTACAAAATAAGTTTTTTTTTGTCTTAGCGCAAGGGAATTGATGGGGAGATTAGTTGAAGACGGATGAAGGCAACAAAGGGAAAAGAAGGAGATGACAAAATTACGCTGTTTTACGAGGGATATGAATTATGAAAGATGAGTGTATTTATTTTTGATTTCTAAATGATGTTATTCTATTAAATTAATTAAAAATCTTTTTCCATTCCATGTCGGATTTTTCCAATGAGTGTAGAACCAGAAATACCTAATTGGACCTAATTACACAATAGTGAAAACACTTGAGACTAATTTGCTCGTTTTGAAAGAGAAGGGGGCTCAATTGCCTCTAATGACAAACT